>NW_027076262.1:12500-37854 GCF_963932015.1 Anas acuta | reverse complement strand
TTTGGGACCCCCCCCCCCAGGGTTTTGGGACCTCCCCCCCAGGGTTTTGGGACCCTTTGGGGCTGTGGAGCACCTTCGGGTTTTGGGGTCCCTCTGGGTTTTGGGATCCCTGTGGTTTTGGGGGTCCCTATGGGTTTTGGGGGTCCCTGTGGTTTTTGGGGTCCCTGTGGTTTTTGGGGTCCCTGTGGGTTTTGGGGTCCCTATGGGTTTTTGGGGTCTCTATGGGTTTTTGGGGTCCCTGTGGGTTTTGGGGTCCCTGTGGGTTTTGGGGTCCCTATGGGTTTTGGGGTCTCTATGGGTTTTTGGGGTCCCTGTGGTTTTTGGGGGTCCCTGTGGGTTTTTGGGGGTCCCTGTGGTTTTTGGGATCCCTGTGGTTTTTGGGGTCCCTATGGTTTTGGGGGTCCCTATGGGTTTTGGGGGTCCCTGTGGTTTTGGGGGTCCCTGTGTTTTTTGGGGTCCCTGTGGGTTTTGGGGGATCCTGTGGGTTTTGGGGGATCCCTGTGGGTTTTGGGATCCCTGTGGGTTTTGGAGTCCCTATGGGGTTTTGGGATCCCTGTGGGTTTTGGAGTCCCTATGGGTTTTTGGGGTCCCTGTGTTTTTTTGGGGTCCCTATGGGTTTTGGGGGGTCCCTGTGGGTTTTGGGGTCCCTGTGGGTTTTGGGGGGTCCCTGTGGGTTTTGGGGTCCCTGTGGGTTTTTGGGGTCCCTATGGGGTTTTTGGGGTCCCTGTGGGTTTTGGGGTCCCTGTGGGTTTTGGGGTCCCTGTGGGTTTTTGGGGTCCCTATGGGTTTTGGGGTGCCTATGGTTTTTGGGGTCCCTGTGGGTTTTTGGGGTCCCTGTGGTTTTTGGGGTCCCTATGGGGTTTTTGGGATCCCTGTGGGTTTTTTGGGGTCCCTATGGGTTTTTGGGGTCCCTGTGGGTTTTGGGGTCCCTGTAGGTTTTTGGGATCCCTGTGGGTTTTTGGGGTCCCTGTGGGTTTTGGGGTCCCTGTGGGTTTTGGGGTCCCTGTGGGTTTTGGGGTCCCTGTGGGTTTTTGGAGTCCCTATGGTTTTTGGGGTCCCTATGGGTTTTTGGGGTCCCTATGGGTTTTTGGGATCCCTGTGGGTTTTTGGGGTCCCTATGGGTTTTGGGGGGTCCCTATGGGTTTTTGGGGTCCCTATGAGTTTTGGGGGATCCCTATGGGTTTTTGGGGTCCCTGTGTGTTTTGGGGTGCCTCACACTGCCCTCCTTGCCCCCCCCCGCAGTGGCTATCACCGCCTGAAGGAAGGGGCCGTCCCCACCGTCTTCGAGTCGACCTCCCCCAAACCCCCCCGGGACACCAAGCCGAAGCTCCCCCCCCCCGACAGCGACACCCCAAAACCCCCCCGGACCACCGGGAAGTGGAAGTAAGTCTTAGGATGGGCACCCATTATGGGGGGGGTGACACAGGACACTGCCACTTTGCCCCCCCCACCCTATTTAACCCCCCCTTTTTGTCTCCAAACAGGCAGGACCCCCCAACGCCCCCCCCGGACCCCCCCTTTTCCTCCGCCGTCTCCTGCTTCCCCCGCGAAGGCGAAGACCCCGGGGGGGGTCCCGGCTCTTCCCGGCCCTTTGGGCGCACGGGGGGGTCCCCTCCCGGACACCCTTTTGGTGGCCACAGGGGACGAAGAAGCCACGGCCACCCCCGCCCTCCCTGAAGGTGCCCCCCCGGGACCCCCCCCGCCCCGTTTCACCTTCCCTTTACATGCTGAGGTTGCCCCCCCCGGCGGGGGCGTACATCCAAAACGAGCACAGCTACCAGGTGGGCAGCGCCTTGCTTTGGAAGCGCCGCGCCGAAGCCGCCTTGGACGCCTTGGATAAAGCCCAGAGGCAGCTCCAAGCTTGCAAACGCCGAGAGCAGAGGCTGAGGCTGCGGGTGGCGAGCTGCAACGAGAGCGACGAGCCCCCCCCGAAAGCAGGAGGGTCCCCAAGGAGCCCCCGGCGCAGGGCGAGGAGCCGCAGGTGCCGGGCGACGGCGGGCGGGGAGGGCACCGGGAAGGTTTGTAAATAAACGAAGCGTTTTCGCCTTTTCTATGAAAAAAAAACAAAAAAAAAACAAGGCGATGGCTCGCCTCTTGGGGGGGGAAAGGACACCGAGTTGGGTTTGCTCGCTGATGGGGCCGGAAAGCGTTTTGGGGAGAAATCAGCAGAATTGGTGAGCTAAAACCGGCTCAGCGAGGCCGTTGCGGATGGCTGATGGGGCCGGAAAGCGTTTTGGGGAGAAATCAGCAGAATTGGTGAGCTAAAGTGGCTCAGCGAGGCCGTTGCGGATGGCTGATGGGGCCGGAAAGCATTTTGGGGAGAAATCAGCAGAATTGGTGAGCTAAAGTGGCTCAGCAAGGCCGTTGCGGATGGCTGATGGGGCCGGAAAGCGTTTTGGGGAGAAATCAGCAGAATTGGTGAGCTAAAGCGGCTCAGCGAGGCCGTTGCGGATGGCTGATGGGGCCGGGAAAGCGTTTTGGGGAGAAATCGGCAGAATTGGTGAGCTAAAACTGGCTCAGTGAGGCCGTTGTGGATGGCTGATGGGGCCGGAAAGCATTTTGGGGAGAAATCGGCAGGATTGGTGAGCGGCTCAGCGAGGCCGTTGCGGATGGCTGATGGGGCCGGAAAGCGTTTTGGGGAGAAATCGGCAGAATTGGTGAGCTAAAACCGGCTCAGTGAGGCCGTTGCAGATGGCTGATGGGGCCGGAAAGCGTTTTGGGGAGAAATCAGCAGAATTGGTGAGCTAAAACCGGCTCAGCGAGGCCGTTGCGGATGGCTGATGGGGCCGGAAAGCGTTTTGGGGAGAAATCAGCAGAATTGGTGAGCTAAAACCGGCTCAGCGAGGCCGTTGCGGATGGCTGATGGGGCCGGAAAGCGTTTTGGGGAGAAATCAGCAGAATTGGTGAGAAAACCGGCTCAGCGAGGCCGTTGCGGATGGCTGATGGGGCCGGAAAGTGTTTTGGGGAGAAATCAGCAGAATTGGTGAGCTAAAGTGGCTCAGCGAGGCCGTTGCGGATGGCTGATGGGGCCGGAAAGCGTTTTGGGAGAAATCAGCAGAATTGGTGAGCGGCTCAGCGAGGCCGTTGCGGATGGCTGATGGGGCCGGAAAGCGTTTTGGGGAGAAATCAGCAGAATTGGTGAGCGGCTCAGCGAGACCGTTGCGGATGGCTGATGGGGCCGGAAAGCGTTTTGGGGAGAAATCAGCAGAATTGGTGAGCTAAAACCGGCTCAGCGAGGCCGTTGCGGATGGCTGATGGGGCCGGAAAGCGTTTTGGGGAGAAATCAGCAGAATTGGTGAGCTAAAACCGGCTCAACGATGCCGTTGCGGATGAGCAGAGGTCGGGCATTTTTTGGGTTGGTTCCCCTTTTTTTGGGGAGCTTGGGGGTGCTTTCTCGATCTGGTTTAGGTGCTCAATCTGGCAGAGAAGTGGAGCGGGGAGAAATAAATCGGTTTTTGCGCCCGATTTGGGGAAGAACCAAGTGTTTTGGGGCACGATCCGTCCTCAGGGCCAGCCCTTGGGCAAGCAGGAGGCTGGCACCTAAGCGAGCGCTCCCCTCCCAGCGATGGGGAGGATTTGGGGGCACGATCTGAAGGGGAAAACCCAGGTTTGTCCCCAAAAAACATCCCTCGTTATCCAACCACCCGTCTGGTCCCAGATAATTATTCCCAAGCCTTTAATTTCCACAGCCAGCACCGGGCACGACGCTGAGAACCAAAATCTCGCCGTGCTCCAACGCTGTTAGAAACATCCCGAAAACGGGTCAAAAAGCCTGATTAGCCCCCAAAACGGCTCCTTCTACAGGTTGATCTTGGCCTCCCGGATGGCGGCGTGGATGTCGGGGTTCATGGGCACGTAGGACTTGTTCTTCTCGTCGCGGAAGAAGAGCGGGTCCTTGATGATTTTGGGGTCAAAACCTTCTCGGACCAGGTTGCCTTTGCACTGCTTGAAGGTCCCGGTGATCTCCAGGGCTTCCTGTGGGGACAGATGGCATCAGAATCGGGGACAGGTGACGTTACCGGCGTGGCGTGACCGTCATCAGAAATTTGGGGACCCCGCTGGGTGTCACCGGCACGGCACCGTCCTTGGAAAGCGGGGACCAAAATGTTCAACGTGGGGAGATGTTGGCGCAGGGTGACAACGCTGGGAGTGGTGACCCCAATGTCACCATCATCATCTTGGGGACCCAGGAGGTGTCTTTGGAAACCCAAAAGATGTCATCAGAAATTTGGGACCTTGAGGCCATCATCCGAAATCCACCCCGGCACGCGGTGGCCCCGACGGCGTCACCAGCTCTGGGTGCCACCAAAAGCCCCAACTCCATCGTTGGAAGACGAGAAGCCAAAAACCACCCCCGGGAAGCTCCAACGCCATCATTCTCGCCCTCGAAGCCAAAAACCACCCCCGGGAAGCCCCCCCCCCCAAAACCGGGGGCCGCTCACCTGGATCCGCACGAAGCGGGGGGCCGCGTAGCTGGGCAGCGTCTCCTTGGTGAAGGCGTAGAAGTTCTCGCCCTCGAAGCTCATCCCGGGCTTCAGGCGGATGGCTGCCATGCCGCACTTCCCCTCGCACCCTGTGGGCAGAGCTGGCTGGTATTTTGGGCAACCGAGTCTCATTTTACCCATCTTGGTGGCCACTTGGGCCATTGCATGACCAAAGCAATGCTGGGTCAGTTTTGGGTCAATTTGTCCCATTTCAGCCCTCGTTGTGACCATCGGGCCGTTCCGAGGAGACGCGGTGGGTCCAAAACCCCTTTGGGCACTTCTTTGGGGAAACCAAATCCCCAGTGGCCACGTGGGCCATCGGTTGCCCAAAATAGCATCAGATGCTTCTTTTGGGCAACCAAATCCCTCTTGGTGGTAGCTCATTGTAGGGTGCCAAGTGTCCAACATTTTGGACGTGCAACTTGGACAACCAGCTCACCCCTTAACATTTTCGGAGGCCGCTCAGACCTTCACAAAACCACGCTGTGTGCCCAAAGCAATGCCAGACTCTTATTTTGGGTGACTAAATCCTGGTTTTGCTTCCTCGGTGGCCAGTCGGACCGTTATGTGGACGTGTTGCGTGCCCAAAACAACACCAGATGCTTATTTTGGGCAACAGAGCCCGGTTTTACTCTTCCTGGACCACTACATCAGTAGTTTTGAGCCCAAAACAACCCTGGCCTCCTATTTTGGGTCAACAAGGATCCCTGGGTGCTTATTTTGGTCCCACTCGCCCTCTGCACTCACCCGGCACGGACACCCCGTAGACGTTGACCTCCTGGATGAAATTCACCATGGCCAGAGTGGCCTCCACCTCTGTGGTGGCACGTTCTCCCCTTTCCAGCTATGGAAACGAAGAGATAAAGCTGTGAGGAGGAGAAATTCGGGCTGGGAGATGGCATTGCCCATGTGGACATTGGAGAGGATTACCGGAAAGTGTCCCCCACGCGGTCCTGGAAGTAGACGAATTTTTCGTGGTCCATCATGAGGAGGTCCCCGCTGTTGAAGAAGGCGTCGCCTTTGGCCAAGACGTCTCTCAAGATCTTCTTCTCCGTCTTCTTGGAATCGCCCGCGTAGCCGTAGAAGGGGGTGTTCTTGGTGATTTTGATGACCAGCAGCCCCGTCTCACCTTCGGGGAGGAAGAGGAGGGTTTGGGGCCGGTCAGCAAAGCGCCTTGGTGCTGGAGAACGTCATCCCCGTGCCCCACCAAGACGATGGTGATAAAGACCAAGAGAATTTGATGTATCTCCACCCTCTGTTGTCCCTCCCCTGCCAAAAAGGCCCTGGCAAGGTTCATCTCTTCTTACCGGGCCGGACACGGATGCAGAGTCCTCGCTCGTCCCGTACGGGTTCGTCCTGCTCCACGTTGTACTTGATCAGCTCAAAGGGAGCGAAGCTCTGGAGGAGAAATCGGTGTGCAGAAAAGAAAAAAAAAAACTATTTTTTCCACCCTTTTCTGGGGGAAAAGGGTGGAAAAAAAGAGTTTTGCAGCTTTTGCTCAACGTGGTTGTGGCTGGAGACCAAGAATCGAGACCAGGTGGCCTTTCTTGGGGCTATGAAGGTGTCCACGTCACCACGGGCACCCCAAAAAAGTCCACCAGTGGGGTGGAAGGGACTTTTTTTGGACGTGAAGAGGAGATATCAAAGATCCCACTCTTGGATCAACCCAACCTGATGGACTGTTGAGTCAATTCTGGCCAACCAAGCGGAGGGGACTCTTTTTGGGCGTGAAGAGGGGATCTTGAAGATCCCACTCTTGGATCAACCCAACTTGAGGGCCAGCATTGGCTTCCCCAAGCCCATCTGCGTTTGTTCCCTGCCATCGTCACCGCCGGTGGCTCACCTTGAGGAACGGATTCGCCCTGCCCACGGCCCCGATCTTGCCGGTGTAGTTGATGAACCCGGCGTTGCCCTCGGTGGCCCCATAAAATTCCCAGATGGAGATGGGTCCGAAGCGCTGGAGGAACTCCTTCCACACCTCCGCCCGCAGCCCGTTGCCCACAGCCAAACGCACGCCGTGCTTGTGGTCGTTGTCACGCTACCAAGGGAGGAACCATCTCAGCACCCGCCCCGTGGCATCGCGTCCCCCCCTGGGGGTGAATTTCGGGCCTCACCTTGGGCGTGTTGCAGAGGTAGCGCATGAGCTCGCCCACGTACTGGATGACGGTGACGTTGTAGCGGCGGCAGTCGTCCCAAAACTGGGAGGCGGAGAATTTGGAACGCAGGACACAAGTGGCTCCTGCGGGGACACGGTGGGGTGACGGTTTCCTCCTCTTTTCCCTCTTTTTTTTCCATTAATCCATCCATCCATCATTTTGTCACCCGTTATCTATGACCTCTTTCCTTTTCTGTTGTCTCTCCGTTCCTTTTTTTTGTCATATCATCCCATCCTTCCCCCCGCTGCTCCATTTACCACTGTAAATCTCTCTCCTTTTCTTCCCTCCACCCTTGCACGTTTTTCCACCATCCTTCAGTCCATCTCCAGAAGACAAACGTCCATTGATCCATCTCCATTAAAGCAGCCACGCATCCATCCCCAGCCTTACATTTATCTCATTCATCCCTAAAAAAAACATCCTCCACCACAAAGCAGCCATCCATCTATTTCTATAAGCACATCCATCTCTAGAAAACATCTGTGTCCTCCAGAAAATATTAATTCATATCTAGAAAACATAATCCATCTCCGTATAAATCTATCCATCTCCAGAAAACATCCACGTGTCCTTCATAATGTATCCATCTGTCCATCCAGCTCCATAAAACGTCCATCCAGCTCCATAAAACATCCATCCAACTCCATAAAACGTCCATCCAGCTCCAAAAAACGTCCATCCAGCTCCAAAAAACGTCCATCCAGCTCCATAAAACGTCCATCCAACTCCATAAAACGTCCATCCAACTCCAAAAAACGTCCATCCAGCTCCATAAAACGTCCATCCAACTCCAAAAAACGTCCATCCAGCTCCATAAAACGTCCATCCAACTCCATAAAACATCCAACCAACTCCATAAAACGTCCATCCAGCTCCATAAAACATCCATCCAGCTCCATAAAACGTCCATCCAACTCCATAAAATATCCATCCAACTCCAAAAAACGTCCATCCAGCTCCATAAAACGTCCATCCAACTCCATAAAACGTCCATCCAGCTCCAAAAAACGTCCATCCAGCTCCAAAAAACGTCCATCCAGCTCCATAAAACGTCCATCCAACTCCATAAAACGTCCATCCAGCTCCGTAAAACGTCCATCCAACTCCATAAAACATCCTTCCATCCTTCCATCCTTCCATTCATCCATCCATCCATCCATCCATCCATCCATCCATCCATCCATCCATCCATCCATCCCTCCCCTATCTCCAGCCACTCCCCTCCCCATTTTTATCCCCTCTCTCCCTCCTCTTCCTTCTCCCCCCCCATTTCTCCATCCATCCCTGTCTCTCCGTCCTCCCCCCACGCGGTCCGTGGGGTACGTACCGATCTCCAGGCACCCCCCCACCCCGATGAGCAGCCCGGCCGAGTGGTAGAGCGGCAGGGTCGTGTAGACGTGGTCGGTGCCCCGTATCCCGCAGATCCTGCCCAGGCTGGCCACCATCAGCAGCTTCAGCTCCGTGATCACCGCCGCTTTGGGCAGCCCTGGGGGTGGGAAACGTCCCCCGTGGAGGCGCCCACGTGGGATGGGAGGGCGAGACCCTTCCCTCGGGGTGCTGGGTCTCCGTCCCTAAAGACCTCGTGCGGTGGTTGGGTGGGATCTGGTCCTACCAAGGGGGTCCTGTCCTCCCTGTCCCAACGGGGACATGGTGGCTCTCCATCCTTGGGGACACCCAACCCTCACGGGGAACCAAACCCAGGTGGACTCAGGACACTCAGAATTGCAGAAAAGACCCCACAAGACCCCACCAGCATCCCCAGTGTCACCCACACCGTCTTGCCCACCCCTCCAGCTCCTCGCCCGTAGCACCCCAACCCTCCCAGATGCCGTTCTCCGGGGAGGAGACCCCCCGAGGCCTCACCGGTGGTGCCGGAGGTGTAGATGTAGATGGCCTTGGAGTTGGCGGTGATGCCGGCGCGGTAGTGGCCGGGCAGGGGCTCGTCGGAGGCCGCCTCGATGGCTGGCAGCAGGGCCTCGACACCCGGCGTGGGCGATTTGGAGCTCAGGTAGAAGACCTTGATGCCGTCACGCTGCAGGTCGGGCAGAACCTCCTCCAGGGCGTCCCGGAGCTCTGCGGGGACAAGGGGGCATGGTCCAGGGTGAGGGGGTCCCCAAATCTGGGGGTGCTCTGAGCGTCCGTGAAGGGAACCAAAAGAGCACAAAATGGGGGCTCTGTGTACCCCAAGTGGGTGCCCTGGTTATATGGGTACCCAGGGTATCATGGTTGGGTTCCTCAATGATCCCAAATGAGCTCCCAATGGACCCCAAATGGACACCTGGATGAGATGGGCACCCAGGGTATCACGGTTGGGTTCCTCAATGATCCCATATGAGCTCCCAATGGATCCCAAATGGACACCTTGATCATATGGGCACCCAGGGCATCGTGGTTGGGTTCCCCAGTGATCCTAGGTGGGCTCCCAATGCACCCCAAATGGACACCTTGATCATATGGGTACCCAGGGCATCAGGGTTGGGTTCCTCAATGATCCCAAGTGGGCACCCAATGGACCCCAAATGGACACCTGGATGAGATGGGCACCCAGGGCATTGTGGTTGGGTTCCTCAATGATCCCAAGTGGGCTCCCAATGGACCCCAAATGGACACCTTGGTGAGATGGGCACCCAGGACATCGTGGTTGGGCTCCCCAGTGATCCCAAGTGGGCTCCCAATGGACCCTAAATGGACACCTTGATCATATGGGCACCCAGGGTATCACGGTTGGGTTCCTCAATGATCCCAAGTGGGCACCCAATGGACCCCAAATGGACACCTGGATGAGATGGGCACCCAGGGCATTGTGGTTGGGCTCCCCAGTGATCCCAAATGAGCTCCCAATGGACCCCAAATGGACACCTTGATGAGATGGGCACCCAGGGTATCAAGGTTGGGTTCCTCAATGATCCCAAATGAGCTCCCAATGGACCCCAAATGGACACCTTGATGAGATGGGCACCCAGGACATCGTGGTTGGGTTCCTCAATGATCCCAAATGAGCTCCCAATGGACCCCAAATGGACACCTTGATGAGATGGGCACCCAGGGTATCATGGTTGGGTTCCCCAGTGATCCTAAATGAGCTCCCAATGGACCCCAAATGGACACCTTGATCATATGGGTACCAAGGGCATCGTAGTTGGGTTCCCCGATGATCCTAGGTGGGCTCCCAATGGATCCGAAATGGACACCTTGGTGAGATGGGCACCCAGGGTATCATGGTTGGGTTCCTCAATGATCCCAAGTGAGCTCCCAATGGACCCCAAATGGACACCTTGGTGAGATGGGCACCCAGGACATCGTGGTTGGGCTCCCCAGTGATCCCAGGTGGGCACCCAATGGGCACCTTGATCATAATGGGAACCCTGGGCAGCCCAAATGAGCACCCCAAGGACCCCAACTGGGCAATCCCAAAAGGGCACCCGGTGTACCCTAAATGGGGACCTCAATCGGATGGGCACCCTGGCTGGATGCCTCAAGGATCCCAACTGGGCACCCAAAGCACCCCAAAAGGGGCACCCTGAGCATCCCAATGGGTGGCCCCAACCAAGTGTGTACGCGCGAGTGTTTTCTTCCTGCCTCCCACTCCCAAAAACGTCCTTGTGATGGAAACCAAAGGACCTTTGGCCCCGGCGACGATCTGGCAATAATTAACCGGCAGCCTTGGCACGGCCACTGCACCCCACGACAATGACCAAGGCTTGGGGGTGCACGCGCGCGAGCAAAGGGCTGCGGCCGTGGCCACGCCTGGGCGTGCAAACATGCGGCCCCGTGTGAATGACCTCTTGCACGCTTCCACGCCCTGCACAAACAGCAGCCGCCCACGCACGTGATGTGTGGAGCAACACGGGCACACGTGCAAGAGCAGCTAGGGGCACTGCCAGGCGTGCAAACGCGTGTACAGCCATGCAGAGTCACACGCGTGGCACACGCCGATTCATGCACGGACGCGTGCAGGCAACAGCACGTGCAAATCTGTGCACGTGCAAACGTGCACGGCCACTGACACGCACGCAAGTCCACGCATGGGCACTGACAGGTGTCATGCAGGGACACCAACACGCGTGCAGACACACACACAGAGAGGCACCGACACTCAAATCCATGCACAGACACGTGCATGTGTGCAAATCCGTGAGCAGAAGCATGCAGCCACTGATGCACATGCACATAAATGCATTGACACGCGTGCAAACACGCACGGACACTGACATGCATGCAAGTCCATGCACACGTGCAAACATACATGGACACACACGCAAATCCATGCAAATCCATGCACAGCCCCTGACACACCTAAAAATCCATGCACAGCCCCTGACACGCCTGCAAATCCATGCACAGCCCCTTACACACCTGCAAATCCATGCACAGCCCCTGACACGCCTAAAAACCCATGCACAGCCCCTGACACACCTGCAAATCCATGCACAGCCCCTGACACGCCTAAAAACCCATGCACAGCCCCTGACTCGCCTGCAAATCCATGCACAGCCCCTTACACGCCTAAAAATCCATGCACAGCCCCTGACACGCCTGCAAATCCATGCACAGCCCCTTACACACCTGCAAATCCATGCACAGCCCCTTACACGCCTGCAAATCCATGCACAGCCCCTTACACGCCTAAAACTCCATGCACAGCCCCTTACACGCCTGCAAATCCATGCACAGCCCCTGACACGCCTAAAAACCCATGCACAGCCCCTGACACACCTGCAAATCCATGCACAACCCCTTACACGCCTGCAAATCCATGCACAGCCCCTGACACGTCTAAAAATCCATGCACAGCCCCTGACACGCCTGCAAATCCATGCACAGCCCCTTACACGCCTAAAAATCCATGCACAGCCCCTGACACGCCTGCAAATCCATGCACACCCCCTGACACGCCTGCAAATCCATGCACAGCCCCTTACACGCCTAAAACTCCATGCACAGCCCCTGACACGCCTGCAAATCCATGCACACCCCCCATTGCACATTGCACTTGCACGCAGAGCCCCCAACAAGCACGCAGCCACACTTGCAAGACACCAACGCGTGCAACCCTTGCACGAAGCTGCACAAGCAGCCACGAGCAGCAGCAGCAGACCCCCCCCTGCATTTTCACCCCCTCCCCAAGGTCTCCACTCACCGGTGCTGGCGAGCACGAAGGTGGCCTGGGCAGCAGCGAGGGCGTGCAGCAGCGCCTGGCCCCGCACGTTGGAGTTGAGGCACGCCATGGGGCACCCCAGTTTGGCCAACGCCAACCATGTCCAGACGTAGGCGGGCTCGTTGGGGAGGAAAACGGCCACGGTTTGGCCCGGTTGCAAACCCAAATGCTGGGAGAAGGCTCGGGCAGCCCGGCTGCTGCGTCGCTCCACGTCCCGGTAGGTGAAGACCTCGTCCTGGAACAGCAGCAGGGGCCGGTGGGGCTGGCGGCGAGCGTGCTCCTGGAACACCTCCAGGAGGGTGACAACGGGACGCCGGGACAGGCGGCGACGGCAGCGAGCCGCGGCCCCCCCCAAGGCCACGAAGGCTCCCAAGTCCTCCCAGAGGAAGGGGAACAAGCGGGCCCGAAGGAGCAGAAGAAGCAGCAGGAGCCCGGCCACCGCCGCCGTCACCACCCCCAGCATGGTCACCGCTGGGCTCTGCTGGGGGGCAAGGTCCGCCGCCCGTGCGCACCTTGCCCCCGGGGCGTTTGCCCCTGGGTTGGTTTTGTTTTTCTTTCTTCTTCTCCCCCCTTTTTTTTTGCCTTTTTTTTTTTTTTTTTTTTTTTTTAATCTTTTTCCCTCCCCCGGCGCCGCCCGCGCCCTGCCCCGGGTTGAAGGGTGGGGAGCGGCACCGCGGGGGCGGCTGGCGTCAGCGGGTTCCTCGTCCGTCCGTCCGTCCGAATGGGTGTGGAAATAATCAGGTGTCCGTCTGTCCCGCCCGCCCGTCCTCACATCCACCTGCTCTTGGTTTTGGGTTACCCGCTTTTGGGTTTTCCCCCGAGGCAGCGGTGGGAGGGGAGTTGTGCCAAACCCCAAAGCCTCCAGCCAGTTCCTAAAACCTCTATCCAGATCCCCAAACCTCCATCGATCCCCCCAAACCTCCATCAACCTCCCAAAACCTCCATCAATCCCCTAAAGCCTCCATCAATCCCCCAAAACCTCCATCCTGTCCCCAAAGCCTCTATCCAGACCCCCAAAACCTCCATCAATCCCCCAAAACCTCCATCAGTCCCCCAAAACCTCCATCGATCCCCCAAAACCTCCATCAATCCCCCAAAACCTCCATCGATCCCCCAAAACCTCCATCCTGTCCCCAAAGCCTCTATCCAGACCCCCAAAACCTCCATCAGTCCCCCAAAACCTCCATCGATCCACCAAAACCTCCATCAATCCCCCAAACCTCCATTGATCCCCCAAAACCTCCATCAGTCCCCCAAAACCTCCATCAGTCCCCCCAAACCTCCATCAATCCCCCAAAACCTCCATCGATCCCCCAAAACTTCCATCAATCCCCCAAAACCTCCATCAATCCCCTAAAGCCTCCATCAATCCAAAACCTCCATCAATCCCCCAAAACCTCCATCGATCCCCCAAAACCTCCATCAATCCCCTAAAGCCTCCATCAATCCCCCAAAACTTCCATCCTGTTCCCAAAGCCTCTATCCAGACCCCCAAAACCTCCATCAATCCCCCAAAACCTCCATCAATCCCCCAAAACCTCCATCAAACCCCCAAAAACTCCATCAATCCCCCAAAACCTCCATCAGTCCCCCCAAACCTCCATCAATCCCCCAAAACCTCCATCAATCCCAAAAAGCCTCCATCAATCCCCCAAACCTCCATCAGTCCCCCAAAACCTCCATCAATCCCCCAAAACCTCCATTGATCCCCCAAAACCTCCATCAATCCCCCAAAAACTCCATCGATCCCCCAAAACCTCCATCAATGCCCCCAAAACTCCATCAATCCCCCAAACCTCCATCAATCCCCTAAAGCCTCCATCGATCCCCCAAAACCTCCATCAATCCCCCAAAACCTCCATCAATCCCCCCAAACCTCCATCAATCCCCCAAACCTCCATCAGTCCCCCAAACCTCCATCAATCCCCTAAAGCCTCCATCGATCCCCCCAAACCTCCATCAATCCCCCCAAACCTCCATCAATCCCCCCAAAACTTCCATCGATCCCCCAAAACCTCCATCAGTCCCCCAAAACCTCCATCAATCCCCCAAAACCTCCATCCTGTCCCCAAAGCCTCCATCGATCCCCCCAAACCTCCATCAATCCCCCCAAAACCTCCATCAATCCCCCAAAACCTCCATCAGTCCCCCAAAACCTCCATCAATCCCCCAAAACCTCCATCGATCCCCCAAAACCTCCATCAATCCCCCCAAAACCTCCATCGATCCTCCAAAACCTCCATCAATCCCCCAAAACCTCCATCAATCCCCCCAAAACTTCCATCGATCCCCCAAAACCTCCATCAGTCCCCCAAAACCTCCATCAATCCCCCAAAACCTCCATCCTGTCCCCAAAGCCTCCATCGATCCCCCCAAACCTCCATCAATCCCCCCAAAACCTCCATCAATCCCCCAAAACCTCCATCAGTCCCCCAAAACCTCCATCAATCCCCCAAAACCTCCATCGATCCCCCAAAACCTCCATCAATCCCCCCAAAACCTCCATCGATCCTCCAAAACCTCCATCAATCCCCCAAAACCTCCATCAATCCCCCCAAAACTTCCATCGATCCCCCAAAACCTCCATCAATCCCCCAAACCTCCATCCTGTCCCCAAAGCCTCTATCCAGACCCCCAAAACCTCCATCAGTCCCCCCAAACCTCCATCAATTCCCCCAAAACCTCCATCAATCCCCCAAACCTCCATCAATCCCCAAAACCTCCATCAGTCCCCCAAAAACTCCATCAATCCCCCAAAACTCCATCAATCCCCCAAAACCTCCATCAATCTCCTAAAGCCTCCATCAATCCCCCAAAACCTCCATCGATCCCCCCAAACCTCCATCAGTCCCCCAAAACCTCCATCAATCCCCAAAAACTCCATCAATCCCCCCAAAACCTCCATCAATCCCCCAAAACCTCCATCAATCCCCTAAAGCCTCCATCAATCCCCCAAAACCTCCATCAATCCCCCCAAAACCTCCATCACTCCCCCCAAAACCTCCATCAATCCCCCAAAACCTCCATCCTGTCCACCAAAACCTCCATCAATCCCCCCAAACCTCCATCAATCCCCCAAAACCTCCATCAATCCCCCAAAACCTCCATCAATCCCCCAAACCTCCATCAATCCCCCAAAACCTCCATCGATCCCCTAAAACCTCCATCGATCCCCCAAACCTCCATCAATCCCCCAAAACCTCCATCAATCCTCCAAAACCTCCATCAATCCCCTAAAGCATCCATCAATCCCCCAAAACCTCCATCAATCCCCCCAAAACCTCCATCAATCCCCTAAACCTCCATCGATCCCCCCAAACCTCCATCAGTCCCCCAAAACCTCCATCACTCCCCCAAAACTCCATCAATCCCCCAAAACCTCCATCAGTCCCCCAAAACATCCATCGATCCCCCAAAACCTCCATCAATCCCCTAAAGCCTCCATTGATCCCCCAAAACCTCCATCAATCCCCCCAAAACCTCCATCAAGCCCCCAAAACCTCCATCAATCCCCCAAAACCTCCATCCTGTCCCCAAAAACTCCATCGATCCCCCAAAACCTCCATCAATCCCCCAAACCTCCATCAGTCCCCCCAAACCTCCATCAATCCCCCCAAACCTCCATCGGTCCCCCCCAGCCTCCAAAAATCCCCCCCAGCCTCCATAAATCCCCCAAAGCCTCCCTAAATCCCCTAAAGCCTCACAAATCCCCCACAGCCTCCCCCTTGCTGCTGTCCCCATGCAGAACCCTCCCACCCCCAAATCTTCTCATTTTTCCCCCAATTTCTTGCAAACCCGGCTGCGTTTTTCAGCCCTGGCCAGGAGGGACCGGCCCCGTTTCCCCACCCCACAAACCCCCCAGTCCAAACGGTGACAAAAAAAACACGTTTTCTTTCATCACCACGCCAGGAAAAAAAAATTAAAATAAAAAAATTAAAAAAAAAAATAAAATAAAATAAAATAAAGTAAAATAAAGTAAAATAAAGTAAAATAAAATAAAATAAAGTAAAATAAAGTAAAATAAAGTAAAATAATAAAATAAAATAAAATAAAATAAAATAAAATAAAATAAAATAAAATAAAATAAAGTAAAATAAAGTAAAATAAAGTAAAATAAAGTAAAATAAAATAAAGTAAAATAAAATAAAATAAAATAAAAAAATAAAATAAAATAAAATAAAGTAAAATAAAATAAAGTAAAATAAAATAAAGTAAAATAAAATAAAATAATAAAATAAAATAAAATAAAATAAAATAAAATAAAATAAAATAAAAAATATAAAATAAAATAAAATAAAATAAAATAAAATAAAATAAAGTAAAATAAAATAAAATAAAATAAATTAAATTAAAATAAAATAAAGTAAAATAAAATAAAATAATAAAATAAAATTAAAATAAAATTAAAATAAAATAAAATAAAATAAAATAAAATAAAATAAAATAAAATAAAAACCCAACAACAACAACCAAAATGCCCCAGGCTCTGCCATTTAAATCCCATTTAAATCCCATTTAAATCCTTAAGCTGGGTGTGGGCGCCCAGCAAGCCCTATCTTGAAGGGTAATTTCACCTCCCCGCTAATTAAAAATAATCAAAAAGGCACCGGCGAGCAGGTTCGGCGCAACCTCACCGCTGGGTCGCTCACCTTCAGCCCCGATTTGCAACCCCGGCCATAAAATTCGTACGGGGTCGAAGGGTTTTTGGCAACGCGGGTGAATGGCGCCGGGCGGTGCTCGGGGTTTTGCAACCCGGGGCCATCGCCCACGCGGCTCCGGGTGCGGATCCATCACCTGCAGAGAGACCCGGTCCCCTGGGGTTGTTTTTTTTGGGTTGAGGTGGAGAAAGCTTCCAAAAATGGGAATTCTTGCCCAAAATGTAGGATAAAACCATCCGGAATTGGGAATCCTTGCCTAAAAGGTAGGAAAAAACCAGCCAGAATTGGGAATCCTAGCCCAAAAGGTAGGATAAAACCATCCGGAATTGGGAATCCTTCCCCCAAAAGTGGGATAAAAAACCTCCAGAACTGGGAATCCTTACCCAAAACACAGGATAAAACAGTCCAGAATTGGGAATCCTTCCCCCCCAAAAAAGGATAAAATGCTCTGGAATTGGGAATCCTTCCCAAAACACAGGATGAAATGGTCCAGATTTGGGAATTCTTCCCAAATCACAGGATAAAATAGTCGAGAATTGGGAATCCTCGCCCAAAAAAAGTAGGATAAAACAATTCAGATTTGGAAATCCTTCCCCCAAAGGCAGGATGAAACCATCCAGAATTGGGAATCCTAGCCCAAAAGGTAGGATAAAACCATCCGGAATTGGGAATCCTTCCCCCAAAAGTGGGATAAAAAACCTCCAGAACTGGGAATCCTTACCCAAAACACAGGATGAAATGGTCCAGAATTGGGAATCCTTCCCCAAAAGTTAGCAAAAAAACCTCCAGAATTGGGAATCCTTCCCAAAACACAAGATAAAACGGTCCAGAATTGGGAATCCTTCCCCAAAAGGTAGGATAAAACCAGCCAGAACTGGGAATCCTTCCTCAAAAGCTAGGAGAAAACCTCCAGAATTGGGAATCCTTCCCCCCCAAAAAAGGATAAAATGCTCTGGAATTGGGAATCCTTCCCAAAACACAGGATAAAATGGTCCAGAATTGGGAATCCTTGCCCAAAAGGTAGGATAAAACCATCCGGTATTGGGAATCCTTCCCCCAAAACTGGAATAAAAAACCTCCAGAACTGGGAATCCTTACCCAAAACACAGGATGAAATGGTCCAGAATTGGGAATCCTTCCCCAAAAGGTAGGATAAAACCAGCCAGAATCGGGAATCCTTCCCCAAAAGGTAGCAAAAAAACATCCAGAATTGGGAATCCTTCCCAAAACACAGGATAAAACAGTCACAATTGGGAATCCTTCCCCCCCAAAAAAGGATAAAATGCTCTGGAATTGGGAATCCTTCCCAAAAGGTAGGATAAAACCATCCGGAATTGGGAATCCTTCCCCCAAAACTGGGATAAAAAACCTCCAGAACTGGGAATCCTTACCCAAAACACAAGATAAAACGGTCCAGAATTGGGAATACTTCCCCAAAAGGTAGGATAAAACCAGCCAGAATTGGGAATCCTTCCCCCCAAAAAAGGATAAAATGCTCTGGAATTGGGAATCCTTCCCAAAACATGGGATAAAATAGTCGAGAATTGGGAATCCTTGCCCAAAAAAAGTAGGATAAAACAATTCGGATTTGGAAATCCTTCCCCCAAAGGCAGGATGAAACCATCCAGAACTGGGAATCCTTGCCCAAAAGGTAGGATAAAACCATCCGGAATTGGGAATCCTTCCCCCAAAAGTGGGATAAAAAACCTCCAGAATTGGGAATCCTTCCCAAAACACAGGATGAAATGGTCCAGAATTGGGAATCCTTCCCCAAAACAAAAGATAAAATATTCGAGAATTGGGAATCCTCGCCCAAAAAAGTAGGATAAAACAATTCGGATTTGGAAATCCCTGAGCACCCCCTGGGGCTCCCTATGGACCCCCCCCCGCTGTGGCCGAGGGGATGAGTGGGGGGGTCCCTCGGGGGTCCCTGCTGTCCCCTGGGGGTGTCCCCAAATTCTTGGGGGCTCCCAAGTGGCCCTGAGAATTGGGGGTCCCCCAGGAGGAACCCCATTGCCCCCCAATCTCCCCCTCTCATGGGACCCCCCCGGGGAACCCAAATCCCTACCCAAGGGGACCCCCCCGGGGAACCCCAAACCCTACCCAAGGGGACCCCGAGGCACCCCAAACCTTACCCAACCCACCCCAAATCCCACCCGTGGGGACCCCCAAATCTGCACCACCGGCACCCCCAGACCCCAAACTGAGCCCCCCCAAACCCCAAACACCCCCCAGACCCCATGGGCACCCCCAAACCCCCACCCATGGGGACCCCCCCCCCCCCACAGAACCCCCCCCCCGATTCAAGGGAACCCCCCCCGGAGATGCCCCAGACCCCACAGGCACCCCCAAAATTTGTGATCCCCAAAGTGGGGGGTGGCACAATGCACCCCAGGAGGATTTGGGGGGGCTCTGGGTGGGGGATTTTGGGGGGCGCCAAGCAGGATTTGGGGGTCCCAGGGTGCACATTTTTGGGGTGCACATTTTGGTGCACATGCGGGATTGGGGAGAGTTTAGGGGGTCCCAAAAAAGACTGGTGGTCGGGGTCCCCATGGGTGGTGCTTGGGGGTCCTGCTACTCAATTTGGGGGCGCCTGTGGGGTCTGGGGGCTCTCCAGGGGGGTTATTTTGGGTGAAGGGGGGGGCTCTGTGTGCTTTGGGGTCCCCATGGGTGGGGGTTTGGGGGTGCCCATGGGAACTGGGGGGTGTTTGGGGTTTGGGGGGGGCTCAGTTTGGGGTCTGGGGGTGCCGGTGGTGCAGATCTGGGGGTCCCCACGGGTGGGATTTGGGGTGGGTTGGGTAAGGTTTGGGGTGCCTCGGGGTCCCCTTGGGTAGGGTTTGGGGTTCCCCGGGGGGGGTCCCCTTGGGTAGGGATTTGGGTTCCCCGGGGGGGTCCCATGAGAGGGGGAGATTGGGGGGCAATGGGGCTCCTCCTGGGGACTCCTGGGGGACCCCCAATTCTCAGGGCCACTTGGGAGCCCCCAAGAATTTGGGGACACCCCCAGGGGACAGCGGGGACCCCCGAGGGACCCCCACTCATCCCCATGGGTGATTTTTGGGGGGGGGGAACCTCAGCACCTAAATGGGGAGGGGGAAAAGGGGGGGGGTGCTCCAGAAGCCGGTGTCACCTCCAGTGTCACCTTGTCCCCGAGGGCCAGCAGCGGGGGTCCCCTCACCCCAGGGGGGGGTCCCCTCACCCCGGGGGGGGTCCCCTCACCCCAGGGGGGGCCCCCAAAACCAAAGCACCCCAAAAATGCTTCCAGGTCCCACCGAGATTTGAACTCGGATCGCTGGATTCAGAGTCCAGAGTGCTAACCATTACACCATGGGACCGGCCCGCGCCGGCAGCCCCCCCCCAGGCCCCCTCACGGCTCCACCGCCCCCGGAGCCTCCGCCGCTATAAAAGAGCCCGGCCCCGGGAGGGGGAGCCGCGGGAGCCGGGTTTGGGGCGAGGAGGGGTGAGGGCAAGGACCCCATGGGGCCACCGGCAAAATGATTTTGGTCGCCCGAACAGGGACTTGAACCCTGGACCCTCAGATTAAAAGTCTGATGCTCTGCCGACTGAGCTATCCGGGCTCTGGTTTTGGGATTCCCATCGCCTCCTCATGGGTTTTAGGGAGTTTTGGGTGTAATACTGAGTATTTTGGGTCATGTTTTGGTGGTTCTCTGGAAATGAGAAGCGTGCGGCGGAAAGGACGGTGGCGGCGCGGGATGCTCGGAGTGGAAGCGGTGGGAACGCTCGGGGAGGGCACGAGTGGTCCTTGGAGTTCAGGGAGGGAAAAGGGAAAAAAAAAACAAAAATCTGTGTTCGGTGGGAAGAGGACACGGCGCATAAAGATTTAAAGGGAAAAGGAAAAAGGTTCCACGGTTGGCGAGCGGAGCGGGGGAAACTGACGGGAAACCGGCCCCGAGACCGCGCCGGGCCGCGCTGCCGGGGGGCGCTGGGCGGAGCTTCTTTATATAGGCCGGGGGCGGACCTGAGGGAGAACCGCCTCCCTTCCAGCTCCCGCCTCCCGGCCTCTCTCCGACCAATGGGAAGGCCGCCGGCTTGCGGAGCGGCCAATCACAGCCCAGCACCAGCGTTGGGCGGTGAAGCCGCTTTTAGGCCTGCGAGCCGCGGCCGGAGCCCGGCGCTCGGGCAGCCCGAAATGCTTCTGTCCGCTAAATAACGAATAAACTTTAAAACCTTAATTTTTTAGGCTTTTTTTATAAGACGGTAAGGCGAACCAGCTGCTTCCTCTTAACGCCATGGAATGCTTGTATCGAGGTAGAAAGAGCTTTAAGTTTTTTTTAAAAAAAATGGTTATACAACTTAAATTTCTGCACGCAACGCAAGGGAAGAAGCAAGGAGTGCAGCCGGAACAGCAGCCATCGCCGCCTCGCCGTGGAACTTTGCCCCAAACGCTCTCTTCGCTCCATCGCCGAACCCTGGGGGCACCCAGCATAGCTCAACCCACCCCCCTTTATAACCTCTGGTTGCCTCCCAACGCGCTCGCTGATTGGCCAACGCCCCTACGCCCCGCCCACCACGAAGAAACGCCGCTCAAAAGCTCCGCCTGCAGTCCCATCCGCGGCGCTGCGCTCCTATTGGTCCTCCAACGGAGACGCAGCGTAACCAATAGGAAGGCGCCGTTTCGATCCGCTGCAGGGTATAAAAGAGCAGGGCCGGGGCGCGGCGATCTCAGTCGCGGTGCGAGCGGGGTGCAGGAGATGTCGGGGCGCGGGAAGCAGGGGGGCAAGGCCCGGGCTAAGGCCAAGTCGCGATCGTCCCGCGCCGGTCTCCAGTTCCCCGTGGGCCGCGTGCATCGGCTGCTGCGCAAGGGGAACTACGCTGAGCGCGTGGGGGCCGGTGCCCCCGTTTACCTGGCTGCTGTCATGGAGTATTTGACAGCTGAGATCCTGGAGCTGGCAGGTAACGCTGCTCGGGACAACAAGAAGACGCGCATCATCCCCCGGCACCTGCAGCTCGCTGTGCGCAACGACGAGGAGCTCAACAAGCTGCTGGGGGGTGTCACCATCGCCCAGGGTGGTGTCCTGCCCAATATCCAGGCTGTGCTGCTGCCCAAGAAAACCGAGAGCCACAAGGCCAAGGGCAAGTGAGGCGGCAGCAGCAAGCGGATTTGTGAAGGAACCTTGAGATTTTTTTCTCTTTAAACCCCAAAGGCTCTTTTAAGAGCCACCCACTGCGTCAGGAAAAGAGCTGGAAGATCGGGGTGAGCTGTGTTTGGGGTCAGGGGTGAGATGCTGAAGTCTGGAAGCACATTTTATTTAGCAAATCCTGAAATAACGCTGCTTGTGCTGGGGGAATAAATTGCTTTAGGATTAAATTATTTGGACCATGCTTGAACTCAGGTGATGCAGAGACCTTCAGGATGAAGGGTAAATGGTGCCCCCGGGAAAACCCCCTGATTTTCAGGCACAGCCACTGTGTTCCTGTTTTGCATCCTTCTAAAGTGGCTTTAAATTGATTTGTAATGAGCATCTCAGGGCTGATATCTTAATTAATCCTCCCTCAGGTGGAGCCTTCCCCGGCCCTGCAGCATGGGAGGCAGGCTGAGATAGGGAACTCACCCCCTGGTGAATAAATCATTACCACCCTAAAGCATTAAAATCCCTTATTAACAACCCCCAAGGGAGCACCTCCTACAAATAAAGACCCAAACGTGTGGGTGGCCCCAAAGAGGGGGGGGCTGTTGGGGTGAAAATGAGGCCAGCCCCCCTCATTTAGAGCTGGTGCAGCAATCACTGCGGGGCTTTGTGATGGCTGTTCCGGGGTGCACCTGCTCCAGCCCCCCGTACACTTAAGATGGAGCAGCTCGGCTTGCGGCTGCGCCGCCGCTTCTCGTCTCCTTCCTTCGCCCTTTCCGTCCCCGCCTTCTTCGAGGCGGGCGCCGGGACCCGGGGGAAGCGCGGGTGCCGCTCGCACAGAGACGTTATGCAAATGAGGGCTCCATTTGACGAGCTCTCATTGGCTGAAAGGGCACCACGCGGCGCGGTTCATCCCGGAGCGCCGCCGACCACACCAATGAAGCGGCTCCAAAGTGTACGCGCTGATTGGTTCGCTGAGGAATCCATTTGACCAATGGCTGTGCGCCGTTTGCATCCCCGCCGCACGGCTGAAACCCACCCCAAAGCTTTCCTTAAGGGTTATGTCTTTAGGGCGCCGCATTTACAGGCTGTGGCGAGTTACCAGAGGGCTAGAGGAGAGGATGAAATTGTAACTGTATTTATACACACTTCCACCCGCAAAACCACATCTCAGTTCACCTCTTTATATTCTACTTTTTCTTTTTTTTTTTTTTTCTTTTGCTACCTGCACTGCATACAGGCAGGGTCACTATGGGCTAGTCTAGACCGCCAGCTCATTGCCACACAACAGCAGTGACTGTAAGCAAGGAATACGGAAAATCAAAGCACAGCAGCTCAGAATTACACTGCTCATGTTATGTTACAGGAAGAACTCTCGTTTTCCCCAGATAAAAACTATGGGGTGCAAACAGCAACATGAGGGTTTCATTCCCCAGCAAAACCCAAAACTAGATTATCCATAAACAGTTTTTTTCTAAAATAGATCTACTACACATCCTTAAAAAACTCTTTTATATAAGTAACGCTATTTTAGCACCTCGAAGAAGCTTCATTGAATTGACTTAAAGTAATTCTGACCAGTTTCTTTATAGAAAGGTCTCCCTGAAACCTTAAAAGAGAAACCAAGGGCAAAATTCACTCCCACCGCACACGATCTACCTGTATGCATCTAGCATTAAAATAAAAACAATAATAAAGAAAAAGCCACCTATGGAAACAGAAAGCTCTCTAGGAAACAGAACAAAGCCTCCCTCATTCACCTTCCCCAGCAGCACCACCCCCAGCCTTTTGAAGTCTCCGGTCGGACCTGATTGAAACCCGCACCGCAGCTCCCTGTACTCCGCCCTCCCTGCAGTGACGTTTCCTCCCGCGCGGACCAATCAGAGCAGGGCAGCGTTTTGAATGCGATGTTCGCGCCCGGGCTCGGTAGGATCCCAGCACCCTGGGCTCAGCAAAACCCCCCCAACCTGGCGTTTATCGGCTTCCTATGATCAGGCAGCAACCCTATAACTGCAGCCCCTAAAGCAGATTCTACTAGCAAATAGAAAACAACGTATTTCAAAAATATTTTGTAAAATATCACTTCTTTAAAGCTATCTCCGAACCTTCCACTCGATAAGGCAAGCTACCATAATCCCCAAGAAAACATCGTGGGTTATCTCAGAAGCAATAGCAGCTCTTTTGGAAGAAGGTGGGTGGCTCTGAAAAGAGCCGTTGGGTTTTGAGTTGAGCTGAACACGTCCTGCAGCTGGGTCCAGGCGCTTTACTTGGAGCTGGTGTACTTGGTGACTGCCTTGGTGCCTTCGGAAACAGCGTGCTTGGCCAGCTCGCCAGGCAGCAACAGCCGCACCGCAGTCTGGATCTCCCGGGAGGTGATGGTGGAGCGCTTGTTGTAATGCGCCAGGCGCGAAGCCTCGCCCGCGATGCGCTCGAAGATGTCATTGACGAAGGAATTCATGATCCCCATGGCCTTGGAGGAGATGCCGGTGTCAGGGTGCACCTGCTTCAGCACCTTGTACACGTAGATGGAGTAGCTCTCCTTGCGGCTGCGCCGCCGCTTCTTGTCGCCCTTCTTCTGCGTCTTGGTCACCGCCTTCTTAGAGCCCTTCTTAGGGGCGGGCGCTGACTTAGCGGGCTCAGGCATCGCGCTCTTGCTCCGGTCACCTCCACCACCAGAAAGCCAAAGAACGAGTGAAGGCGAGGAGCCGGCGGGGCCGCTTTTATAGCGGCCTTATGCAAATGAGCGGCTCCAGCTCTGCGCGTTCCTATTGGCTGAGACGGAGCAGCCGGCACGCGCAGGGGGACACCCTGCATGCAAATACAGCGGCTCCAGAAGGAGGGCTCTGATTGGTCAGTCAGGGTTTGCTCGCCGGCCAATCAGATCGCGCCTTTTGGATCCCTCCGCGCCCATCAATTGCACGGGAAAAGGGGGAACCAAGCTGCACGCCCTATGCCGGGGCGCAGCCGCCGCTTGGGGCTCCAGCAAGCACCGAGGGCGGCGCCCCGCTGGATCCCCGTGGGCACTGCCGGAGGTTACCGGAACGATCGTTCCTTAGGGACGGGAACACGACGCTGAAACCGTTCCGGTGCGGTTTATTCCGAGGGAGTTTCTTTATTGCAATTTTTCCTTAAAGCAATTCCTTATTGCTTTAAGGAGCAGCCCCGGCGGGGCGTTTCGTAGGAGCGGGGCAGGGAAACGGCTCCGGGGCTGCTCGGAGCGGGGCCCCGCGGGGCCGGGAGCGCTCCCGGCTGCTGCACGGAGCCGCCACCGGAGCCATCAGCGCCCTCCCCTGCAGGCTCCGGCCACCCTCACGAGGCAGCCAATCAGCGCCGAGCGCGCGGAATTCAAACGGGCTCCCTTCTCCGGGCTGCACACGCGCGACCAATGGGGAAGCGCGGCGCTCTCCCGCCACGCCAGCAGCTGCGCGCGCAGCCAATCAGGATCGAGGCGGGGCTATAAAAGGCGGCGGTGGGGACAGCGGGGCTCAGATGGGGGCTGGGGTCGCCTCCATCACGAGCAGCAGCAGCGTGCTGGTGCGTGGGGATCCACCATACAAATACTATTATTCTGCGACTTTAAGGTTCTTTATTTAAGGTTATTTACCTTCTTTTTTAAGGTCCTTTATTTAGGGTCATTTACCTTCTTTTTTAAGGTCCTTTATTTAAGGTCATTTACCTTCTTTTTTAAGGTCCTTTATTTAAGGTCATTTACCTTTTTTTTTTAATGTCCTTTATTTGAGGTCATTTACCTTCTTTTTCAGTGCTTTAAATCATCAAATAACAGCAGCATTGGTGGTTCAGTGGTAGAATT
>NW_027076262.1:0-10000 GCF_963932015.1 Anas acuta | reverse complement strand
ATCGTTAAGGGTAATTTTATTGATTCATTTTATTAATCATAATTAATTGTAATTATGTTGTTACTAATTGATGTTAATTATAATAATGTAATTGATGTTAATTATAATAGTGTAATTGATGTTAATTATAATAGTGATGATTATTAACGGTAATTGTATTAACTTTATTAATCATAATTATAATAATTTTATTAGTAATACTTATACTTTATTATTAATAATAATAAAGTTTTGTACGAAATATTTAATAATGATTAATTATTATGGCAGAATGGGGATTAATACCTCTATGGGTAGACATGGAGGAAAGAGAAGGGAGAGGCTGCCAGGACAGAGTTTGGGATCAGAGGGAAAAATTTGAGGAAAGGGGATTTTGGATGGAAGTGAATGAAAGATAGAGAATATGGTTATATAAATTCTACATTACATATATTTTTTTTATATATATACACACATTTCTTTCCCATGTAGAACATCACTCAGAGTTGCTGAAATGCAAGAATATCGAAGACAAGGACCTACTTTTTTACGAATAACTGACTGTTTCATCAGGCTCTGGGGCTGGTGTTAACAGCCTTAATTTTATAAAAGTGCCTCACTTTACTACCTTTTACCCATGACCTGGAAGAGGAGAAAAAGTGCACCCTCAGGTGCTACCACTCGCTGTTTTCAACTTTTCTGCAGGATCCAGTATGAATGAACAGCCATGGTTTCTGTTTGTCTCTTCTACAGATTACAGCCTTGTGAAATTAATTAATTTAAGGCAATGAAATTAATTTGAGGCAACGAAATTGCCTTAAAAAATAATAATAAAAATAATTTTAAAAAAGACAACTTGTGTCAAATCTACAATAATAAAAGGTGTCCCCTCTGGGTACGTCTGTTGCTTGCTGTGCCAAAGTAAAACTTTTCAAATAATGCACGGAGTTCAACGATTCTTGAACAAAAAACATACAACACCACAACTTTATTCCATTCCAGATAGGTCTGAACAGCAACAGGCTTATAAACCAAAACTCTCTAGTTTATGGAAAATCATAGGTGACATCTCGTAATATTTTATTATTATTATTATTATTATTATTTTTAGAAATCTGCATGCATTTTTTTTCCTAGATAGAAATGTTCTTCCATTAAACGTGACCACGGCAGTCATTTTTATAGCATAATGGGAAGCTGGGCTCGGTGATCTTTACGGGCCCCTCCCAACTTGGGATACTCTATTATTTTAATTCCTTCTGCTAAGGCTAAACTCCTTACTACCATCCACTGATTTTCTCCCCCTACTCCCACGATTTTTTTGCACAAGAACAAAACATTTCTATGAGGATTTTCCCTAGGATTTTCACAGGACCCATCAACTTCAGAGCAACCCTTGAGGAACCCCTCCCCAGCTGACTTAGACACAGATTTCGGTCTTAAAACTGGATTGCTCATGCAATCAGGGCTTCATGCAGAGAAATCGCAAAAACAAAGAGCACAAAAAGAAAGAGCACAAAAAGAAAGAGCACAAAAAGAAAGAGCACAAAAAGAAAGAGCACAAAAAGAAAGAGCACAAAAAGAAAGAGCACAAAAAGAAAGAGCACAAAATCACCCCATGCAATAATTCTTCCCTGCACGACCACACTGCGTGCTCTATAGCTACTTAACAACAGCTCAGAACGAGAAAGCTGCTCCCCAACAGCAGCAGAGGAAGCACGCTGCCCAGGCTGATCAAATTTCCAAATTTCCAGAAGAAGAAAACGAAAAAAAAAATAAAAATTAAAATTAAAACAGTGCTCTCAGCCCCCAGAAGCAGCAGACAAAGCCACGCCTGGTTTTGGCGCCAAACCCGAAGCTTTCAACTTGAATCCCGGCGGCTGATTGGCGGGCGGGACCGCGGCGCGATTGGTCGCTGAGAGAAGGGGCGGGGCGGCGCCCGCGCTCCGCTCGCAGTTTCCCCTCAGGTCCGCATCTGCTCTATAAATACCTGGGTGGGCGCCAGGCGCTGTTAGTCCATGCAGAGGGGTGAGGGGGTCGCGGTTCAGGTGCGGCACCTAGGGGGTTGCGTCATTATGACGTTACAGTAGCGCTATTTTTTCGTCATTTTTGCCGAGTTAAGCTCTCTGGGGAGCGCTAGGGTGCCGCGCGTTGCTCCCGCTGCCGGTCCCAATGCAGGTGGCCATAACCGGGGCTCAGTCTTTACAGCAGACCCAAGCACTGCTCGTTCAGGTGGGGGCAGCACCGCGAAAAAAATGCATGGAGTCGTCGTGCAGTTTGTGACTGTGCTCCCACATGGAGTTGCCGACGCGTTTTCCCCGCAGCCAACACGGAGGAGGTTCTACCCCATCCCTAATGCAGGTTCGAGGGGCTTAAAAGGGTGGAAATAAATAATAATAATAAAAAAAAATAGGAAAAATATCACATCCTCCCCGTCGGGGAATCGAACCCCGGTCTCCCGCGTGACAGGCGGGGATACTTACCACTATACTAACGAGGAAGGGGCTGAAAAACGCTTGTTCAGGAACGATGCTGAACGCGTTTCCCCGCCGGAGTTGTGGCTGCAAGGGGCTGCCCAGCACCGGGAGCTGCCCCCAGGACCGGCCCCGCTCGGCGCCGCCTTCCCCGGGCTGCCCTGGGAAGGGAGAAGCGGCGGCAGCGGCTGCAGATGGAGGGAGAGGGCGGCTGCGGCTCGCAAGCGGCGCCGTGGCTTAGTTGGTTAAAGCGCCTGTCTAGTAAACAGGAGATCCTGGGTTCGAATCCCAGCGGTGCCTCCCCTCTATCGCGAATATGTCGCGATAGAGAGCGGTGATTTTTTCCTACCCCTTCTTCATGGACTCTTAATATATTTATTTTTGAAATCTCGACCCTTCCGCCCCAAAAAGAGGCAGGGTCGGGGCAGCCCCTTCCTTCCCCTATGGAGCTTTTCCCAAATCCGCCGCTCCCCCTCCCAGGAAGGGAGCCTTGGAGCGGGAGCGGTGTGACTGGAGGGATCGAAAAAATGAAAGTGTGGAGAAAAAGAAATAAAAAACGAAATTAAGAAAAGAATTCTTCCCTGACCGGGAATCGAACCCGGGCCGCGGCGGTGAGAGCGCCGAATCCTAACCACTAGACCACCAGGGAGCGGTGTGATACCGACTCCTCTCGACTCTGAAAAGTGAGACGTGAAAACTTTTTATTTTTTTTCTCTTTAATCAATGTTTTCGGCGCTTCCTCCTCAAAATAACGGTCGCAAGCGTACTGCAGGCTCGGCGGCGGCCCCGGGAAGGTTCGCTGGGATTAACCGCAGCGCTGCAGCAGAGCGCTTTAAAGTTATTAGAGTTAATTTAATTTAAGTTAATTTAAGAGTTAATTATAATTAATAGAAATAAAAGGAGGGCAGATGCTTGTGTAGCGAGCTGAAGGGGCGCAGATCAGAAAGAAAAAACAGGGAGGGAGGAAGGGCAGAAGCTTTGATGCTGTAATTCTATAAGCGGCCGCTTGGGGGCGCCGTGAGACCGCGGAACCCCCCGCACCGCCGCGGCCGCGCCGCCTTCTGCGCGCCCCCCCTACATCCCCCACCCTTTATAACCTCGCCGCCATCCTGATTGGCTGCTCGCAGGGCGGAGCGCTCCCCATTGGCTGCGCCCGGGGCCAGGCTTTGAATTTCCCGCGCTCTGCGCTGATTGGCCCGGCCCCGCCGCGTCTTCCCCGAGGAGGCTCCACTGGGGCGGGAGAGGGGAGGATGCGAACGGAGCGCAGGGATTGGCTGAGCGGGAAGGCGCGCTCCGCAGCCGACCAATCAGCACGCGCGCTTTGGATCCGCCCCGGCGGAGCGAGCGGAGGCGCCGCCGAGGGCGCCAGGGCCGGGCTTGCCCAGGGGGCCCCGGGCACTGTTCGGCCTCCAAGGGCCGGGCTGGGGCCGAGGCTGGGGCCGAGGCACGGCGATGGTGGAAGGCCAAGGATTGCGGCTGAGCCCCCGAGTTGTAACCCAGCAGTTTTAATCACCTTTCGGAGCGCGAGGTGCACAAGCAGCACCCGGTGTGCACGAGCAGCACCCAAAATGCACGAGCAGCACCCAAAATGCACGAGCAGCAAGGTGGCATCACCCCGAGAGGGTGACAAACACGAGCGTCGTGCAACGTCGCGACAGTGCGTGACCCGAGCACGAATCGCACGACCAGCGTGCGCCCCCCTCGCCAGCGCTGTTCTCGTCCTGTTCCAACGCGTCGTCCCCTAAACCCATCCAGGTTTGCACCGGAGGGGTAAAAAGCCGAGGAAAAGTCCCAAAACGGAGCCGTTTCATCCCGAAGCGACGGGAGCCGGTGCCACTCGTCGTCCTTGTCCCCACCACGAGTCACTCGGGGCTGAGCCAGGCGCCGGCCTCCTCCACGGCCCGGGGGACGACGAGGAAAACCTCGCAGAGCCCTTGGGCGAGGAAATCCCGGAGGAAAGCTCTGCCGGAGGGGAGAGGAGGGAGGTGGAGGTGGCACCGGGCGTCCCCCTCGGTGTCCCCTCGGTGTCCCCTCGGTGTCCCCTCGGTGTCCCCTCGGTGTCCCCTGGCGTACCTGAGCTCAGGCTCGCCGCCGATGCGGGCGGGCGCCCGGAGCTTGGAGTCCAGGTTGTAGTAGGTGCCACCCAGCTGCCGGACGGCCAGCCAGTGCTTGCGGCGCAGCGGCAAGGCCACGAAGCCCAGCGAGACATGGGAGGGCACGTTGAGGATGAAACCCACGATCTGGCCCAGCACCAGCCGCTCCAGCGACCTGCCGGGGGAGAAAATGGGGTTAGGGGGAGAAAATGTGGGGCTGGGGGCACAAACGTGGGGCTGGGGGCTCAAACGTGGGGCTGGGGGGCTCAAATGTGGGGCTGGGGGGCTCAAACGTGGGGCTGGGGGGCTCAAACGTGGGGCTGGGGGGCTCAAATGTGGGGCTGGGGGCTCAAATGTGGGTCTGGGGGGCTCAAACGTGGGGCTGGGGGGCTCAAACGTGGGGCTGGGGGGCTCAAATGTGGGGCTGGGGGGCTCAAATGTGGGCCAACAGCCTCAAACGTGGGGCTGGGGGGCTCAAACGTGGGGCTATGGGGCTCAAACGTGGGGCTGGGGGGCTCAAATGTGGGGCTGGGGGGCTCAAACGTGGGGCTGGGGGGCTCAAATGTGGGGCTGGGGGGCTCAAACGTGGGGCTGGGGGGCTCAAACGTGGGGCTGGGGGGCTCAAATGTGGGGCTAGGGGGCTAAAATGTGGGGCAACAGCCTCAAACGTGGGGCTGGGGGGCTCAAGTGTGGGGCTGGGGGCTCAAACGTGGGGCTGGGGGGCTGAAACGTGGGGCTGGGGGGCTCAAATGTGGGGCTGGGGGGCTCAAGCGTGGGGCTGGGGGCTCAAATGTGGGGCTGGGGGCTCAAATGTGGGGCTGGGGGCTCAAATGTGGGGCTGGGGGGCTCAAACGTGGGGCTGGGGGGCTCAAACGTGGGGCTGGGGGGCTCAAATGTGGGGCTGGGGGGGTCAAATGTGGGGCTGGGGGGGTCAAACGTGGGGTAAGGGGCTCAAATGTGGGGCTGGGGGGCTCAAACGTGGGGCTGGGGGGGTCAAATGTGGGGCTGGGGGGCTCAAACTTGGGGCTGGGGGGGTCAAATGTGGGGCTGGGGGGCTCAAACGTGGGGCTGGGGGGCTCAAATGTGGGGCTATGGGCTCAAATGTGGGGCTATGGGGTCAAACGTGGGGCTGGGGGGCTAAAATGTGGGGCTGGGGGGCTCAAATGTGGGGCTGGGGGGCTCAAATGTGGGGCTGGGGGATCAAATGTGGGGCTGGGGGCTCAAAAGTGGGGCTGGGGGGCTCAAAAGTGGGGCTGGGGGGCTCAAACGTGGGGCTGGGGGGCTCAAACGTGGGGCTGGGGGGCTCAAACGTGGGGCTGGGGGCTCAAACGTGGGGCTGGGGGGGTCAAATGTGGGGCTAGGGGCTCAAATGTGGGGCTGGGGGGCTCAAATGTGGGGCTGGGGGGCTCAAATGTGGGGCTGGGGGGCTCAAACGTGGGGCTGGGGGCTCAAATGTGGGGCTGGGGGCTCAAACGTGGGGCTGGGGGGCTCAAATGTGGGGCTGGGGGGGTCAAATGTGGGGCTGGGGGCTCAAATGTGGGGCTATGGGGCTCAAATGTGGGGCTGGGGGCTCAAACGTGGGGCTGGGGGGCTCAAATGTGGGGCTGGGGGGGTCAAATGTGGGGCTGGGGGGCTCAAATGTGGGGCTGGGGGCTCAAATGTGGGGCTATGGGGCTCAAATGTGGGGCTGGGGGCTCAAACGTGGGGCTGGGGGGCTCAAATGTGGGGCTGGGGCTCAAACGTGGGGCTGGAGGGCTCAAATGTGGGGCTAGGGGGCTCAAATGTGGGGCTGGGGGGTGAAATGTGGGGTTGGGGGGCTCAAGCGTGGGGCTGGGGGGCTCAAATGTGGGGCTGGGGGGCTCAAATGTGGGGCTGGGGGCTCAAATGTGGGGCTGGGGGGCTCAAATGTGGGGCAAAGGGGCTCAAATGTGGGGCTGGGGGGCTCAAACGTGGGGCTGGGGGCTCAAATGTGGGGCTGGGGAACAAATGTGGGCCAACGTGGGGCTGGGGGGCTCAAACGTGGGGCTGGGGGGCTCAAAAGTGGGGCTGGGGGCTCAAATGTGGGGCTCAAATGTGGGGCTGGGGGCTCAAACGTGGGGCTGGGGGGCTCAAATGTGGGGCTGGGGGCTCAAATGTGGGGCTGGGGGGCTCAATGTGGGGCTGGGGGGCTCAAACGTGGGGTTAAGGGGCTCAAACGTGGGGCTGGGGGGCTCAAATGTGGGGCTGGGGGTGAAATGTGGGGCTGGGGGGCTAAAATGTGGGGCAACAGCCTCAAACGTGGGGCTGGGGGGCTCAAACGTGGGGCTGGGGGGCTCAAATGTGGGGCTGGGGGCTCAAACGTGGGGCTAAGGGGCTCAAAAGTGGGGCTGGGGGGCTCAAATGTGGGGCTGGGGGGCTCAAACGTGGGGCTGGGGGGTCAAACGTGGGGCTGGGGGGCTCAAATGTGGGGCTGGGGGGTCAAATGTGGGGCTGGGGGGCTCAAACGTGGGGCTGGGGGCTCAAATGTGGGCCAAGGGCCACAAAAGTGGGGCTGGGGGCTCAAATGTGGGGCTGGGGGGGTCAAACGTGGGGCTGGGGGGCTCAAACGTGGGGGCTGGGGGGCTCAAATGTGGGCCAAAAGCCTCAAATGTGGGGCTGGGTGGCAAAAATATGGGGCTGGGGGGCTCAAATGTGGGGCTGGGGGCTCAAACGTGGGCTGGGGGGCTCAAATGTGGGGCTGGGGGATCAAATGTGGGGCTGGGGGCTCAAACGTGGGGCTGGGGGCTCAACGTGGGGCTGGGGGGGCTCAAATGTGGGGCTGGGGGGCTCAAACATGGGGCTGGGGGGCTCAAATGTGGGGCTGGGGGCTCAAACGTGGGGCTGGGGGGCTCAAATGTGGGGCTGGGGGAGAAAATGTGGGGCTGGGGGGCTCAAATGTGGGGCTGGGGGCTCAAAGGTGGGGCTGGGGGCTCAAAGGTGGGGCTGGGGGGCTCAAATGTGGGGCTGGGGGAGAAAATGTGGGGGCTGGGGGAGAAAATGTGGGGCTGGGGGGCTCAAATGTGGGGCTGGGGGGGGCAAATGTGGGGCTGGGGGGCTCAAGCGTGGGGCTGGGGGGCTCAAATGTGGGGCTGGGGGGCTCAAATGTGGGGCTGGGGGGGTCAAATGTGGGGCTGGGGGCTCAAATGTGGGGCTGGGGGGGGCAAATGTGGGGCTGGGGGGCTCAAAAAACGGCATTTGGGGTAAAAACCAGGATTTGGGAGTAAAAAAACAGCATTAAGGGGTAAAAAAATGGCATTTGGGGGTAAAAAAACAGAATTTGGGGGGTAAAAATACAGAATTTGGGGGTAAAAACAGCATTTCGGGGTAAAAAAAAACGGATTTGGGGGTAAAAAAACAGGAATTAGGGGTAAAAAACAACATTTGGGGGTAAAAAATGGCATTTTGGGGTAAAAAATAGCATTTAACGGTAAAAAACGGCATTTTGGGGTAAAAATGGCATTTGAGGGGTCAAAATACGGCGCTTGGGGGTAAAAAATGGCATTTGAGGGGTAAAAAATGCGGGTTTTGGGGGTAAAAATGGCGTTTTGGGGGGTAAAAAATGGCGTTTTTGGGGTAAAAATAGCGTTTTGGGGTAAAAAACAGCATTTTGGGGAATAAAAAGGGACAAAATTATGGGGTTAAAGGGCTCAAGAGCAGAATTTGGGGTCACAAACCCCACATTAGGGTCTGAAATCCTCGATACGGGGCTAAAACAATTCTCGGGGCGAAATCCACCCCGGGACTTCGCGAGCGTCGTTTTGGGGTGAAAAAAGCCGATTTTGGGGTCTCACCGGCGTTTATCCCACCAGACGGCCGCCAGCCCCAGGCTCTGCAGCGCGGCCATGATCACGTTGACGTCGTAGTTGCCCGTCCCCAAACGGGGGTTTTGGGGGTAAAAAAAGCATTTGGGGGTAAAAAAACAGCATTTGGGGTAAAAAACGGCATTTTGGGGTAAAAAACGGCATTTTGGGGTAAAAAAATAGAATTTGGGGGGTCAAAAAACAGTATTTGGGGGTAAAAACCAGCATTTCGGGTAAAAAAAAAAACGGATTTGGGGTAAAAAAAAGCATTTATGGTAAAAAAACAGCATTTGGGGGTAAAAAACGGCATTTTGGGGTAAAAAAACAGGATTTGGGGGTAAAAGATGCATTTTGGGGTAAAAAAGCAGCATTTGGGGGTAAAAAACGGCATTTGAGGGGTCAAAATACGGCGTTTGGGGTTAAAAAATGGCGTTTTTGGGGTAAAAAATAGCGTTTTGGGGTAAAAAGTAGCGTTTTGGGGTAAAAAGCAGGATTTGGGGGTAAAAAGCAGGATTTTGGGGAATAAAAAGGGACAAAATTATGGGGTTAAAGGGCTCAAGAGCAGAATTTGGGGTCACAAACCCCACATTAGGGTCTGAAATCCTCGATACGGGGCTAAAACAATTCCTCGGGGCGAAATCCACACCGGGGCTTCGCGAGCGTCATTTTGGGGTAAAAAAAAGCGATTTTGGGGTCTCACCGGCGTTTATCCCACCAGACGGCCGCCAGCCCCAGGCTCTGCAGCGCGGCCATGATCACGTTGACGTCGTAGTTGCCCGTCCCCAAAACGGGGTTTTGGGGTAAAAAAAAAGCATTTTGGGGTAAAAAAAAGCATTTGGGTAAAAAACAGCATTTGGGGGTAAAAAACAGCATTTGGGGGTAAAAAACAGCATTTGGGGGTAAAAAAACAGAATTTGGGGGGTCAAAAAACAGGATTTGGGGGGTCAAAAAACAGGATTTGGGGTAAAAATAAAACGGATTTGGGGGTAAAAAACAGCATTTTGGGGTAAAAAAACAGCATTTGGGGGTAAAAAACGGCATTTTGGGTAAAAAACGGCATTTTGGGTAAAAAAACAGGATTTGGGGGTAAAAGATGGCATTTGGGGGTAAAAAAATGGCGTTTTTGGGGTAAAAAACGGCATTTTGGGGTAAAAAATGGCATTTGGGGGTAAAAAATGGTGTTTTTGGGGTAAAAATAGCGTTTTGGGGTAAAAAATAGCATTTTGGGGAATAAAAAGGGACAAAATTATGGGGTTAAAGGGCTCAAGAGCAGAATTTGGGGTCACAAACGGGTCTGAAATAATTAATATGGGCTAAAACAATTCCTCGGGGCGCAACGCCGGGCGTTAGGGGCTTGCTACACCGGGGGTTCGCGAGCGTCGTTTTGGGGCGAAAAGGCCGATTTTGGGGTCTCACCGGCGTTTATCCACCAGACGGCCGCCAGCCCCAGGCTCTGCAGCGCGGCCATGATCACGTTGACGTCGTAGTTGCCCGTCCCCAAACGGGGTTTTGGGGGTAAAAAAAAAGCATTTGGGGTAAAAAAAAGCATTTGGGGGTAAAAAACAGAATTTGGGGTAAAAAAACAGAATTTTGGGGTAAAAAAACAGAATTTGGGGGTAAAATAACAGAACTTGGG
>NW_027076261.1:222500-245000 GCF_963932015.1 Anas acuta | reverse complement strand
AGGCCTCAGGAAAAGCTTTGCGAGCCCTTTTCGCCAATCCAAAAGTGGCCCCAAAGGAAGGCTTTGGGTACAAGAGAACTCCCCAGGGGAGCCTTTACGCAGCCCCACATGCAACTGGACCCTCCGGGTTCGCTGTTCCTGAGCAAACCTAAACGTAACCCTAGCCGTCATCGTAGATGAGTGAAAAATCAGGCCCCAGGAAATGCGTTGCGAACCCCTTTGGACCATCCAAAAGTGCCCCCAAAGGAAGGCTTTGGGTACAAGAGAACTCCCCAGGGGAGCCTTTACGCAGCCCCACATGCAACTGGACCCTCCGGGTTCGCTGTTCCTGAGCAAACCTAAACGTAGCCCTAGCCGTCATCGGAGACGACTGAAAAATCAGGCCCCAGGAAATGCATTGCGAGCCCTTTTTGCCCATCCAAAAGTGCCCCCAAAGGAAGGCTTTGGGTACAAGAGAACTCCCCAGGGGAGCCTTTACGCAGCCCCACATGCAACTGGACCCTCCGGGTTCGCTGTTTCCGAGCAAACCTAAACATAGCACTAGCCGGCATCGAAGACGACTGAAAAATCAGGCCCCAGGAAATGCGTTCCGAGCCCTTTTTGCCCATCCAAAAGTGCCCCCAAAGGAAGGCTTTGGGTACAAGAGAACTCCCCAGGGGAGCCTTTACGCAGCCCCACATGCAACTGGACCCTCCGGGTTCGCTGTTCCTGAGCAAACCTAAACGTACCCCTAGCCGTCATCGGAGACGACTGAAAAATCAGGCCCCAGGAAATGCGTTGCGAGCCCTTTTCGCCCATCCAAAAGTGCCCCCAAAGGAAGGCTTTGGGTACAAGAGAACTCCCCAGGGGAGCCTTTACGCAGCCCCACATGCAACTGGACCCTCGAGGTTCGCTGTTTCCGAGCATCCCTAAACATAGCCCTAGCCGGCATCGAAGACGACTGAAAAATCAGGCCCCAGGAAATGTGTTCCGAGCCCTTTTTGCCCATCCAAAAGTGCCCCCAAAGGAAGGCTTTGGGTACAAGAGAACTCCCCAGGGGAGCCTTTACGCAGCCCCACATGCAACTGGACCCTCCGGGTTCGCTGTTTCCGAGCATCCCTAAACATAGCCCTAGTCGACATCGAAGACGACTGAAAAATCAGGCCCCAGGAAATGCGTTGCGAGCCCTTTTCGCCCATCCAAAAGTGCCCCCAAAGGAAGGCTTTGGGTACAAGAGAACTCCCCAGGGGAGCCTTTACGCAGCCCCACATGCAACTGGACCCTCCGGGTTCGCTGTTCCTGAGCAAACCTAAACGTAACCCTAGCCGTCATCGTAGATGAGTGAAAAATCAGGCCCCAGGAAATGCGTTGCGAACCCCTTTGGACCATCCAAAAGTGCCCCCAGAGGAAGGCTTTGGGTACAAGAGAACTCCCCAGGGGAGCCTTTACGCAGCCCCACATGCAACTGGACCCTCCGGGTTCGCTGTTTCCGAGCATCCCTAAACATAGCCCTAGCCGGCATCGAAGACGAGTGAAAAATCAGGCCCCAGGAAATGCGTTGCGAGCCCTTTTCGCCCATCCAAAAGTGCCCCCAAAGGAAGGCTTTGGGTACAAGAGAACTCCCCAGGGGAGCCTTTACGCAGCCCCACATGCAACTGGACCCTCCGGGTTCGCTGTTCCTGAGCAAACCTAAACGTAGCCCTAGCCGTCATCGGAGACGACTGAAAAATCAGGCCCCAGGAAATGCGTTGCGAGCCCCTTTGGACCATCCAAAAGTGCCCCCAAAGGAAGGCTTTGGGTACAAGTGAACTCCCCAGGGGAGCCTTTACGCAGCCCCACATGCAACTGGACCCTCCGGGTTCGCTCTTTCCGAGCAAACCTAAACATAGCCCTAGCCGGCATCGAAGACGACTGAAAATTCAGGTCCCAGGAAATGCATTGCGAGCCCTTTTTGCCCATCCAAAAGTGCCCCCAAAGGAAGGCTTTGGGTACAAGAGAACTCCCCAGGGGAGCCTTTACGCAGCCCCACATGCAACTGGACCCTCCGGGTTCGCTGTTCCTGAGCAAACCTAAACGTAGCCCTAGCCGTCATCGGAGACGAGTGAAAAATCAGGCCCCAGGAAATGCGTTGCGAGCCCCTTTGGACCATCCAAAAGTGCCCCCAAAGGAAGGCTTTGGGTACAAGTGAACTCCCCAGGGGAGCCTTTACGCAGCCCCACATGCAACTGGACCCTCCGGGTTCGCTGTTCCTGAGCAAACCTAAACCTAGCCCTAGCCGTCATGGTAGATGAGTGAAAAATCAGGCCCCAGGAAATGCGTTGCGAACCCCTTTGGACCATCCAAAAGTGCCCCCAAAGGAAGGCTTTGGGTACAAGAGAACTCCCCAGGGGAGCCTTTACGCAGCCCCACATGCAACTGGACCCTCCGGGTTCGCTGTTCCTGAGCAAACCTAAACGTAGCCCTAGCCGTCATCGGAGACGACTGAAAAATCAGGCCCCAGGAAATGCGTTGCGAGCCCCTTTGGACCATCCAAAAGTGCCCCCAAAGGAAGGCTTTGGGTACAAGTGAACTCCCCAGGGGAGCCTTTACGCAGCCCCACATGCAACAGGACCCTCCGGGTTCGCTGTTTCCGAGCATCCCTAAACGTAGCCCTAGCCGGCATCGAAGACGACTGAAAAATCAGGCCCCAGGAAATGCGTTCCGAGCCCTTTTTGCCCATCCAAAAGTGCCCCCAAAGGAAGGCTTTGGGTACAAGAGAACTCCCCAGGGGAGCCTTTACGCAGCCCCACATGCAACTGGACCCTCCGGGTTCACTGTTTCCGAGCATCCCTAAACATAGCCCTAGCCGGCATCGAAGATGAGTGAAAAATCAGGCCCCAGGAAATGCGTTGCGAGCCCTTTTCGCCCATCCAAAAGTGCCCCCAAAGGAAGGCTTTGGGTACAAGAGAACTCCCCAGGGGAGCCTTTACGCAGCCCCACATGCAACTGGACCCTCCGGGTTCGCTGTTCCTGAGCAAACCTAAACGTAGCCCTAGCCGTCATCGTAGATGAGTGAAAAATCAGGCCCCAGGAAATGCGTTGCGAACCCCTTTGGACCATCCAAAAGTGCCCCCAAAGGAAGGCTTTGGGTACAAGAGAACTCCCCAGGGGAGCCTTTACGCAGCCCCACATGCAACTGGACCCTCCGGGTTCGCTGTTTCCGAGCATCCCTAAACATAGCCCTAGTCGACATCGAAGACGACTGAAAAATCAGGCCCCAGGAAATGCGTTGCGAGCCCTTTTCGCCCATCCAAAAGTGCCCCCAAAGGAAGGCTTTGGGTACAAGAGAACTCCCCAGGGGAGCCTTTACGCAGCCCCACATGCAACTGGACCCTCCGGGTTGGCTGTTCCTGAGCAAACCTAAACGTAACCCTAGCCGTCATCGTAGATGAGTGAAAAATCAGGCCCCAGGAAATGCGTTGCGAACCCCTTTGGACCATCCAAAAGTGCCCCCAAAGGAAGGCTTTGGGTACAAGAGAACTCCCCAGGGGAGCCTTTACGCAGCCCCACATGCAACTGGACCCTCCGGGTTCGCTGTTCCTGAGCAAACCTAAACGTAGCCCTAGCCGTCATCGGAGACGACTGAAAAATCAGGCCCCAGGAAATGCATTGCGAGCCCTTTTCGCCCATCCAAAAGTGCCCCCAAAGGAAGGCTTTGGGTACAAGAGAACTCCCCATAGGAGCCTTTACGCAGCCCCACATGCAACTGGACCCTCCGGGTTCGCTGTTTCCGAGCAAACCTAAACATAGCACTAGCCGGCATCGAAGACGACTGAAAAATCAGGCCCCAGGAAATGTGTTCCGAGCCCTTTTTGCCCATCCAAAAGTGCCCCCAAAGGAAGGCTTTGGGTACAAGAGAACTCCCCAGGGGAGCCTTTACGCAGCCCCACATGCAACTGGACCCTCCGGGTTCACTGTTCCTGAGCAAACCTAAACGTAGCCCTAGCCGTCATCGGAGACGACTGAAAAATCAGGCCCCAGGAAATGCGTTCCGAGCCCTTTTCGCCCATCCAAAAGTGCCCCCAAAGGAAGGCTTTGGGTACAAGAGAACTCCCCAGGGGAGCCTTTACGCAGCCCCACATGCAACTGGACCCTCGAGGTTCACTGTTTCCGAGCATCCCTAAACATAGCCCTAGCCGGCATCGAAGACGACTGAAAAATCAGGCCCCAGGAAATGTGTTCCGAGCCCTTTTTGCCCATCCAAAAGTGCCCCCAAAGGAAGGCTTTGGGTACAAGAGAACTCCCCAGGGGAGCCTTTACGCAGCCCCACATGCAACTGGACCCTCCGGGTTCACTGTTTCCGAGCATCCCTAAACATAGCCCTAGTCGACATCGAAGACGACTGAAAAATCAGGCCCCAGGAAATGCGTTGCGAGCCCTTTTCGCCCATCCAAAAGTGCCCCCAAAGGAAGGCTTTGGGTACAAGAGAACTCCCCAGGGGAGCCTTTACGCAGCCCCACATGCAACTGGACCCTCCGGGTTCGCTGTTCCTGAGCAAACCTAAACGTAACCCTAGCCGTCATCGTAGATGAGTGAAAAATCAGGCCCCAGGAAATGCGTTGCGAACCCCTTTGGACCATCCAAAAGTGCCCCCAAAGGAAGGCTTTGGGTACAAGCGAACTCCCCAGGGGAGCCTTTACGCAGCCCCACATGCAACTGGACCCTACGGGTTCGCTGTTCCTGAGCAAACCTAAACGTAGCCCTAGCCGTCATCGGAGACGACTGAAAAATCAGGCCCCAGGAAATGCATTGCGAGCCCTTTTTGCCCATCCAAAAGTGCCCCCAAAGGAAGGCTTTGGGTACAAGAGAACTCCCCAGGGGAGCCTTTACGCAGCCCCACATGCAACTGGACCCTCCGGGTTCGCTGTTTCCGAGCAAACCTAAACATAGCACTAGCCGGCATCGAAGACGACTGAAAAATCAGGCCCCAGGAAATGCGTTCCGAGCCCTTTTTGCCCATCCAAAAGTGCCCCCAAAGGAAGGCTTTGGGTACAAGAGAACTCCCCAGGGGAGCCTTTACGCAGCCCCACATGCAACTGGACCCTCCGGGTTCGCTGTTCCTGAGCAAACCTAAACGTACCCCTAGCCGTCATCGGAGACAACTGAAAAATCAGGCCCCAGGAAATGCGTTGCGAGCCCTTTTCGCCCATCCAAAAGTGCCCCCAAAGGAAGGCTTTGGGTACAAGAGAACTCCCCAGGGGAGCCTTTACGCAGCCCCACATGCAACTGGACCCTCGAGGTTCGCTGTTTCCGAGCATCCCTAAACATAGCCCTAGCCGGCATCGAAGACGACTGAAAAATCAGGCCCCAGGAAATGTGTTCCGAGCCCTTTTTGCCCATCCAAAAGTGCCCCCAAAGGAAGGCTTTGGGTACAAGAGAACTCCCCAGGGGAGCCTTTACGCAGCCCCACATGCAACTGGACCCTCCGGGTTCGCTGTTTCCGAGCATCCCTAAACATAGCCCTAGTCGGCATCGAAGACGACTGAAAAATCAGGCCCCAGGAAATGCGTTGCGAGCCCTTTTCGCCCATCCAAAAGTGCCCCCAAAGGAAGGCTTTGGGTACAAGTGAACTCCCCAGGGGAGCCTTTACGCAGCCCCACATGCAACTGGACCCTCCGGGTTCGCTGTTCCTGAGCAAAGCTAAACGTAACCCTAGCCGTCATCGTAGATGAGTGAAAAATCAGGCCCCAGGAAATGCGTTGCGAACCCCTTTGGACCATCCAAAAGTGCCCCCAGAGGAAGGCTTTGGGTACAAGAGAACTCCCCAGGGGAGCCTTTACGCAGCCCCACATGCAACTGGACCCTCCGGGTTCGCTGTTTCCGAGCATCCCTAAACATAGCCCTAGCCGGCATCGAAGACGAGTGAAAAATCAGGCCCCAGGAAATGCGTTGCGAGCCCTTTTCGCCCATCCAAAAGTGCCCCCAAAGGAAGGCTTTGGGTACAAGAGAACTCCCCAGGGGAGCCTTTACGCAGCCCCACATGCAACTGGACCCTCCGGGTTCGCTGTTCCTGAGCAAACCTAAACGTAGCCCTAGCCGTCATCGGAGACGACTGAAAAATCAGGCCCCAGGAAATGCGTTGCGAGCCCCTTTGGACCATCCAAAAGTGCCCCCAAAGGAAGGCTTTGGGTACAAGTGAACTCCCCAGGGGAGCCTTTACGCAGCCCCACATGCAACTGGACCCTCCGGGTTCGCTGTTTCCGAGCATCCCTAAACATAGCCCTAGCCGGCATCGAAGACGACTGAAAAATCAGGCCCCAGGAAATGCGTTGCGAGCCCTTTTCGCCCATCCAAAAGTGCCCCCAAAGGAAGGCTTTGGGTACAAGTGAACTCCCCAGGGGAGCCTTTACGCAGCCCCACATGCAACTGGACCCTCCGGGTTCGCTGTTCCTGAGCAAACCTAAACGTAGCCCTAGCCGTCATCGGAGACGACTGAAAAATCAGGCCCCAGGAAATGCGTTGCGAGCCCCTTTGGACCATCCAAAAGTGCCCCCAAAGGAAGGCTTTGGGTACAAGAGAACTCCCCAGGGGAGCCTTTACGCAGCCCCACATGCAACTGGACCCTCCGGGTTCGCTGTTTCCGAGCATCCCTAAACATAGCCCTAGTCGGCATCGAAGACGACTGAAAAATCAGGCCTCAGGAAATGCGTTGCGAGCCCTTTTCGCCCATCCAAATGTGCCCCAAAGGAAGGCTTTGGGTACAAGAGAACTCCCCGGGGGAGCCTTTACGCAGCCCCACATGCAACTGGACCCTCCGGGTTCGCTGTTCCTGAGCAAACCTAAACGTAGCCCTAGCCGTCATCGGAGATGACTGAAAAATCAGGCCCCAGAAAATGCGTTGCGAGCCCTTTTCGCCCATCCAAAAGTGACCCCAAAGGAAGGCTTTGGGTACAAGAGAACTCCCCAGGGGAGCCTTTACGCAGCCCCACATGCAACTGGACCCTCCGGGTTCGCTCTTTCCGAGCAAACCTAAACATAGCCCTAGCCGGCATCGAAGACGACTGAAAATTCAGGTCCCAGGAAATGCATTGCGAGCCCTTTTCGCCCATCCAAAAGTGCCCCCAAAGGAAGGCTTTGGGTACAAGAGAACTCCCCAGGGGAGCCTTTACGCAGCCCCACATGCAACTGGACCCTCCGGGTTCGCTGTTCCTGAGCAAACCTAAACGTAGCCCTAGCCGTCATCGGAGACGAGTGAAAAATCAGGCCCCAGGAAATGCGTTGCGAGCCCCTTTGGACCATCCAAAAGTGCCCCCAAAGGAAGGCTTTGGGTACAAGTGAACTCCCCAGGGGAGCCTTTACGCAGCCCCACATGCAACTGGACCCTCCGGGTTCGCTGTTCCTGAGCAAACCTAAACCTAGCCCTAGCCGTCATGGTAGATGAGTGAAAAATCAGGCCCCAGGAAATGCGTTGCGAACCCCTTTGGACCATCCAAAAGTGCCCCCAAAGGAAGGCTTTGGGTACAAGAGAACTCCCCAGGGGAGCCTTTACGCAGCCCCACATGCAACAGGACCCTCCGGGTTCGCTGTTTCCGAGCATCCCTAAACGTAGCCCTAGCCGGCATCGAAGACGACTGAAAAATCAGGCCCCAGGAAATGCGTTCCGAGCCCTTTTTGCCCATCCAAAAGTGCCCCCAAAGGAAGGCTTTGGGTACAAGAGAACTCCCCAGGGGAGCCTTTACGCAGCCCCACATGCAACTGGACCCTCCGGGTTCACTGTTTCCGAGCATCCCTAAACATAGCCCTAGCCGGCATCGAAGATGAGTGAAAAATCAGGCCCCAGGAAATGCGTTGCGAGCCCTTTTCGCCCATCCAAAAGTGCCCCCAAAGGAAGGCTTTGGGTACAAGAGAACTCCCCAGGGGAGCCTTTACGCAGCCCCACATGCAACTGGACCCTCGAGGTTCGCTGTTTCCGAGCATCCCTAAACATAGCCCTAGCCGGCATCGAAGACGACTGAAAAATCAGGCCCCAGGAAATGTGTTCCGAGCCCTTTTTGCCCATCCAAAAGTGCCCCCAAAGGAAGGCTTTGGGTACAAGAGAACTCCCCAGGGGAGCCTTTACGCAGCCCCACATGCAACTGGACCCTCCGGGTTCGCTGTTTCCGAGCATCCCTAAACATAGCCCTAGTCGACATCGAAGACGACTGAAAAATCAGGCCCCAGGAAATGCGTTGCGAGCCCTTTTCGCCCATCCAAAAGTGCCCCCAAAGGAAGGCTTTGGGTACAAGAGAACTCCCCAGGGGAGCCTTTACGCAGCCCCACATGCAACTGGACCCTCCGGGTTGGCTGTTCCTGAGCAAACCTAAACGTAACCCTAGCCGTCATCGTAGATGAGTGAAAAATCAGGCCCCAGGAAATGCGTTGCGAACCCCTTTGGACCATCCAAAAGTGCCCCCAAAGGAAGGCTTTGGGTACAAGAGAACTCCCCAGGGGAGCCTTTACGCAGCCCCACATGCAACTGGACCCTCCGGGTTCGCTGTTCCTGAGCAAACCTAAACGTAGCCCTAGCCGTCATCGGAGACGACTGAAAAATCAGGCCCCAGGAAATGCGTTGCGAGCCCTTTTCGCCCATCCAAAAGTGCCCCCAAAGGAAGGCTTTGGGTACAAGAGAACTCCCCAGGGGAGCCTTTACGCAGCCCCACATGCAACTGGACCCTCCGGGTTCGCTCTTTCCGAGCAAACCTAAACATAGCCCTAGCCGGCATCGAAGACGACTGAAAATTCAGGTCCCAGGAAATGCATTGCGAGCCCTTTTCGCCCATCCAAAAGTGCCCCCAAAGGAAGGCTTTGGGTACAAGAGAACTCCCCAGGGGAGCCTTTACGCAGCCCCACATGCAACTGGACCCTCCGGGACCGCTGTTTCCGAGCATCCCTAAACATAGCCCTAGTCGACATCGAAGACGACTGAAAAATCAGGCCCCAGGAAATGCGTTGCGAGCCCTTTTCGCCCATCCAAAAGTGCCCCCAAAGGAAGGCTTTGGGTACAAGAGAACTCCCCAGGGGAGCCTTTACGCAGCCCCACATGCAACTGGACCCTCGAGGTTCGCTGTTTCCGAGCATCCCTAAACATAGCCCTAGCCGGCATCGAAGACGACTGAAAAATCAGGCCCCAGGAAATGTGTTCCGAGCCCTTTTTGCCCATCCAAAAGTGCCCCCAAAGGAAGGCTTTGGGTACAAGAGAACTCCCCAGGGGAGCCTTTACGCAGCCCCACATGCAACTGGACCCTCCGGGTTCACTGTTTCCGAGCATCCCTAAACATAGCCCTAGCCGTCATCGAAGACGACTGAAAAATCAGGCCCCAGGAAATGCGTTGCGAGCCCTTTTCGCCCATCCAAAAGTGCCCCCAAAGGAAGGCTTTGGGTACAAGAGAACTCCCCAGGGGAGCCTTTACGCAGCCCCACATGCAACTGGACCCTCCGGGTTCGCTGTTCCTGAGCAAACCTAAACGTAACCCTAGCCGTCATCGTAGATGAGTGAAAAATCAGGCCCCAGGAAATGCGTTGCGAACCCCTTTGGACCATCCAAAAGTGCCCCCAGAGGAAGGCTTTGGGTACAAGAGAACTCCCCAGGGGAGCCTTTACGCAGCCCCACATGCAACTGGACCCTCCGGGTTCGCTGTTTCCGAGCAAACCTAAACATAGCACTAGCCGGCATCGAAGACGACTGAAAAATCAGGCCCCAGGAAATGCGTTCCGAGCCCTTTTTGCCCATCCAAAAGTGCCCCCAAAGGAAGGCTTTGGGTACAAGAGAACTCCCCAGGGGAGCCTTTACGCAGCCCCACATGCAACTGGACCCTCCGGGTTCGCTGTTCCTGAGCAAACCTAAACGTACCCCTAGCCGTCATCGGAGACGACTGAAAAATCAGGCCCCAGGAAATGCGTTGCGAGCCCTTTTCGCCCATCCAAAAGTGCCCCCAAAGGAAGGCTTTGGGTACAAGAGAACTCCCCAGGGGAGCCTTTACGCAGCCCCACATGCAACTGGACCCTCCGGGTTCGCTGTTTCCGAGCATCCCTAAACATAGCCCTAGCCGGCATCGAAGACGACTGAAAAATCAGGCCCCAGGAAATGTGTTCCGAGCCCTTTTTGCCCATCCAAAAGTGCCCCCAAAGGAAGGCTTTGGGTACAAGAGAACTCCCCAGGGGAGCCTTTACGCAGCCCCACATGCAACTGGACCCTCCGGGTTCGCTGTTCCTGAGCAAACCTAAACGTAACCCTAGCCGTCATCGTAGATGAGTGAAAAATCAGGCCCCAGGAAATGCGTTGCGAACCCCTTTGGACCATCCAAAAGTGCCCCCAGAGGAAGGCTTTGGGTACAAGAGAACTCCCCAGGGGAGCCTTTACGCAGCCCCACATGCAACTGGACCCTCCGGGTTCGCTGTGTCCGAGCATCCCTAAACATAGCCCTAGCCGGCATCGAAGACGAGTGAAAAATCAGGCCCCAGGAAATGCGTTGCGAGCCCCTTTGGACCATCCAAAAGTGCCCCCAAAGGAAGGCTTTGGGTACAAGTGAACTCCCCAGGGGAGCCTTTACGCAGCCCCACATGCAACTGGACCCTCCGGGTTCGCTGTTTCCGAGCATCCCTAAACATAGCCCTAGCCGGCATCGAAGACGACTGAAAAATCAGGCCCCAGGAAATGCGTTGCGAGCCCTTTTCGCCCATCCAAAAGTGCCCCCAAAGGAAGTCTTTGGGTACAAGTGAACTCCCCAGGGGAGCCTTTACGCAGCCCCACATGCAACTGGACCCTCCGGGTTCGCTGTTCCTGAGCAAACCTAAACGTAGCCCTAGCCGTCATCGGAGACGACTGAAAAATCAGGCCCCAGGAAATGCGTTGCGAGCCCCTTTGGACCATCCAAAAGTGCCCCCAAAGGAAGGCTTTGGGTACAAGAGAACTCCCCAGGGGAGCCTTTACGCAGCCCCACATGCAACTGGACCCTCCGGGTTCGCTCTTTCCGAGCATCCCTAAACATAGTCCTAGTCGGCATCGAAGACGACTGAAAAATCAGGCCTCAGGAAATGCGTTGCGAGCCCTTTTCGCCCATCCAAATGTGCCCCAAAGGAAGGCTTTGGGTACAAGAGAACTCCCCGGGGGAGCCTTTACGCAGGCCCACATGCAACTGGACCCTCCGGGTTCGCTGTTCCTGAGCAAACCTAAACGTAGCCCTAGCCGTCATCGAAGACGACTGAAAAATCAGGCCCCAGGAAATGCGTTTCGAGCCCTTTTCGCCCATCCAAAAGTGTCCCCAAAGGAAGGCTTTGGGTACAAGAGAACTCCCCAGGGGAGCCTTTACGCAGCACCACATGCAACTGGACCCTCCGGGTTCGCTGTTTCCGAGCATCCCTAAACATAGCCCTTGTCGGCATCGAAGACGACTGAAAAATCAGGCCCCAGGAAATGCGTTCCGAGCCCTTTTTGCCCATCCAAAAGTGCCCCCAAAGGAAGGCTTTGGGTACAAGTGAACTCCCCAGGGGAGCCTTTACGCAGCCCCACATGCAACTGGACCCTCCGGGTTCGCTGTTCCTGAGCAAACCTAAACGTAGCCCTAGCCGTCATCGAAGACGACTGAAAAATCAGGCCCCAGGAAATGCGTTCCGAGCCCTTTTTGACCATCCAAAAGTGTCCCCAAAGGAAGGCTTTGGGTACAAGAGAACTCCCCAGGGGAGCCTTTACGCAGCCCCACATGCAACTGGACCCTCCGGGTTCGCTGTTCCTGAGCAAACCTAAACGTAGCCCTAGCCGTCATCGGAGACGACTGAAAAATCAGGCCCCAGGAAATGCGTTGCGAGCCCTTTTCGCCCATCCAAAAGTGCCCCCAAAGGAAGGCTTTGGGTACAAGAGAACTCCCCAGGGGAGCCTTTACGCAGCCCCACATGCAACTGGACCCTCCGGGTTCGCTGTTTCCGAGCATCCCTAAACATAGCCCTAGCCGGCATGGGAGAAGACTGAAAAATCAGGCCCCAGGAAATGCGTTGCGAGCCCATTTCGCCCATCCAAAAGTGCCCCCAAAGGAAGGCTTTGGGTACAAGAGAACTCCCCAGGGGAGCCTTTACGCAGGCCCACATGCAACTGGACCCTCCGGGTTCGCTGTTCCTGAGCAAACCTAAACGTAGCCCTAGCCGTCATCGAAGACGACTGAAAAATCAGGCCCCAGGAAATACGTTGCGAGCCCTTTTCGCCCATCCAAAAGTGTCCCCAAAGGAAGGCTTTGGGTACAAGAGAACTCCCCAGGGGAGCCTTTACGCAGCCCCACATGCAACTGGACCCTCCGGGTTCGCTGTTTCCGAGCATCCCTAAACATAGCCCTTGTCGGCATCGAAGACGACTGAAAAATCAGGCCCCAGGAAATGCGTTCCGAGCCCTTTTTGCCCATCCAAAAGTGCCCCCAAAGGAAGGCTTTGGGTACAAGTGAACTCCCCAGGGGAGCCTTTACGCAGCCCCACATGCAACTGGACCCTCCGGGTTCGCTGTTCCTGAGCAAACCTAGACGTAGCCCTAGCCGTCATCGAAGACGACTGAAAAATCAGGCCCCAGGAAATGCGTTGCGAGCCCTTTTCGCCCATCCAAAAGTGCCCCCAAAGGAAGGCTTTGGGTACAAGAGAACTCCCCAGGGGAGCCTTTACGCAGCCCCACATGCAACTGGACCCTCCGGGTTCGCTCTTTCCGAGCAAACCTAAACATAGCCCTAGTCGGCATCGAAGACGACTGAAAATTCAGGTCCCAGGAAATGCGTTGCGAGCCCTTTTCGCCCATCCAAAAGTGCCCCCAAAGGAAGGCTTTGGGTACAAGAGAACTCCCCAGGGGAGCCTTTACGCAGCCCCACATGCAACTGGACCCTCCGGGTTCGCTGTTCCTGAGCAAACCTAAACGTAGCCCTAGCCGTCATCGGAGACGAGTGAAAAATCAGGCCCCAGGAAATGCGTTGCGAGCCCCTTTGGACCATCCAAAAGTGCCCCCAAAGGAAGGCTTTGGGTACAAGTGAACTCCCCAGGGGAGCCTTTACGCAGCCCCACATGCAACTGGACCCTCCGGGTTCGCTGTTCCTGAGCAAACCTAAACCTAGCCCTAGCCGTCATGGTAGATGAGTGAAAAATCAGGCCCCAGGAAATGCGTTGCGAACCCCTTTGGACCATCCAAAAGTGCCCCCAAAGGAAGGCTTTGGGTACAAGAGAACTCCCCAGGGGAGCCTTTACGCAGCCCCACATGCAACTGGACCCTCCGGGTTCGCTGTTCCTGAGCAAACCTAAACGTAGCCCTAGCCGTCATCGGAGACGACTGAAAAATCAGGCCCCAGGAAATGCGTTGCGAGCCCCTTTGGACCATCCAAAAGTGCCCCCAAAGGAAGGCTTTGGGTACAAGTGAACTCCCCAGGGGAGCCTTTACGCAGCCCCACATGCAACAGGACCCTCCGGGTTCGCTGTTTCCGAGCATCCCTAAACGTAGCCCTAGCCGGCATCGAAGACGACTGAAAAATCAGGCCCCAGGAAATGTGTTCCGAGCCCTTTTTGCCCATCCAAAAGTGCCCCCAAAGGAAGGCTTTGGGTACAAGTGAACTCCCCAGGGGAGCCTTTACGCAGCCCCACATGCAACTGGACCCTCCGGGTTCACTGTTTCCGAGCATCCCTAAACATAGCCCTAGCCGGCATCGAAGATGAGTGAAAAATCAGGCCCCAGGAAATGCGTTGCGAGCCCTTTTCGCCCATCCAAAAGTGCCCCCAAAGGAAGGCTTTGGGTACAAGAGAACTCCCCAGGGGAGCCTTTACGCAGCCCCACATGCAACTGGACCCTCCGGGTTGGCTGTTCCTGAGCAAACCTAAACGTAGCCCTAGCCGTCATCGTAGATGAGTGAAAAATCAGGCCCCAGGAAATGCGTTGCGAGCCCCTTTGGACCATCCAAAAGTGCCCCCAAAGGAAGGCTTTGGGTACAAGAGAACTCCCCAGGGGAGCCTTTACGCAGCCCCACATGCAACTGGACCCTCCGGCTTCGCTGTTCCTGAGCAAACCTAAACGTAGCCCTAGCCGTCATCGTAGATGAGTGAAAAATCAGGCCCCAGGAAATGCGTTGCGAACCCCTTTGGACCATCCAAAAGTGCCCCCAAAGGAAGGCTTTGGGTACAAGAGAACTCCCCAGGGGAGCCTTTACGCAGCCCCACATGCAACTGGACCCTCCGGGTTCGCTGTTCCTGAGCAAACCTAAACGTAGCCCTAGCCGTCATCGGAGACGACTGAAAAATCAGGCCCCAGGAAATGCATTGCGAGCCCTTTTTGCCCATCCAAAAGTGCCCCCAAAGGAAGGCTTTGGGTACAAGAGAACTCCCCAGGGGAGCCTTTACGCAGCCCCACATGCAACTGGACCCTCCGGGTTCGCTGTTTCCGAGCAAACCTAAACATAGCACTAGCCGGCATCGAAGACGACTGAAAAATCAGGCCCCAGGAAATGCGTTCCGAGCCCTTTTTGCCCATCCAAAAGTGCCCCCAAAGGAAGGCTTTGGGTACAAGAGAACTCCCCAGGGGAGCCTTTACGCAGCCCCACATGCAACTGGACCCTCCGGGTTCGCTGTTCCTGAGCAAACCTAAACGTACCCCTAGCCATCATCGGAGACGACTGAAAAATCAGGCCCCAGGAAATGCGTTGCGAGCCCTTTTCGCCCATCCAAAAGTGCCCCCAAAGGAAGGCTTTGGGTACAAGAGAACTCCCCAGGGGAGCCTTTACGCAGCCCCACATGCAACTGGACCCTCGAGGTTCGCTGTTTCCGAGCATCCCTAAACATAGCCCTAGCCGGCATCGAAGACGACTGAAAAATCAGGCCCCAGGAAATGTGTTCCGAGCCCTTTTTGCCCATCCAAAAGTGCCCCCAAAGGAAGGCTTTGGGTACAAGAGAACTCCCCAGGGGAGCCTTTACGCAGCCCCACATGCAACTGGACCCTCCGGGTTCGCTGTTTCCGAGCATCCCTAAACATAGCCCTAGTCGGCATCGAAGACGACTGAAAAATCAGGCCCCAGGAAATGCGTTGCGAGCCCTTTTCGCCCATCCAAAAGTGCCCCCAAAGGAAGGCTTTGGGTACAAGAGAACTCCCCAGGGGAGCCTTTACGCAGCCCCACATGCAACTGGACCCTCCGGGTTCGCTGTTCCTGAGCAAACCTAAACGTAACCCTAGCCGTCATCGTAGATGAGTGAAAAATCAGGCCCCAGGAAATGCGTTGCGAACCCCTTTGGACCATCCAAAAGTGCCCCCAGAGGAAGGCTTTGGGTACAAGAGAACTCCCCAGGGGAGCCTTTACGCAGCCCCACATGCAACTGGACCCTCCGGGTTCGCTGTTTCCGAGCATCCCTAAACATAGCCCTAGCCGGCATCGAAGACGAGTGAAAAATCAGGCCCCAGGAAATGCGTTGCGAGCCCTTTTCGCCCATCTAAAAGTGCCCCCAAAGGAAGGCTTTGGGTACAAGAGAACTCCCCAGGGGAGCCTTTACGCAGCCCCACATGCAACTGGATCCTCCGGGTTCGCTGTTCCTGAGCAAACCTAAACGTAGCCCTAGCCGTCATCGGAGACGACTGAAAAATCAGGCCCCAGGAAATGCGTTGCGAGCCCCTTTGGACCATCCAAAAGTGCCCCCAAAGGAAGGCTTTGGGTACAAGTGAACTCCCCAGGGGAGCCTTTACGCAGCCCCACATGCAACTGGACCCTCCGGGTTCGCTGTTTCCGAGCATCCCTAAACATAGCCCTAGCCGGCATCGAAGACGACTGAAAAATCAGGCCCCAGGAAATGCGTTGCGAGCCCTTTTCGCCCATCCAAAAGTGCCCCCAAAGGAAGTCTTTGGGTACAAGTGAACTCCCCAGGGGAGCCTTTACGCAGCCCCACATGCAACTGGACCCTCCGGGTTCGCTGTTCCTGAGCAAACCTAAACGTAGCCCTAGCCGTCATCGGAGACGACTGAAAAATCAGGCCCCAGGAAATGCGTTGCGAGCCCCTTTGGACCATCCAAAAGTGCCCCCAAAGGAAGGCTTTGGGTACAAGAGAACTCCCCAGGGGAGCCTTTACGCAGCCCCACATGCAACTGGACCCTCCGGGTTCGCTGTTTCCGAGCATCCCTAAACATAGCCCTAGTCGGCATCGAAGACGACTGAAAAATCAGGCCTCAGGAAATGCGTTGCGAGCCCTTTTCGCCCATCCAAATGTGCCCCAAAGGAAGGCTTTGGGTACAAGAGAACTCCCCGGGGGAGCCTTTACGCAGGCCCACATGCAACTGGACCCTCCGGGTTCGCTGTTCCTGAGCAAACCTAAACGTAGCCCTAGCCGTCATCGAAGACGACTGAAAAATCAGGCCCCAGGAAATGCGTTTCGAGCCCTTTTCGCCCATCCAAAAGTGTCCCCAAAGGAAGGCTTTGGGTACAAGAGAACTCCCCAGGGGAGCCTTTACGCAGCCCCACATGCAACTGGACCCTCCGGGTTCGCTGTTTCCGAGCATCCCTAAACATAGCCCTTGTCGGCATCGAAGACGACTGAAAAATCAGGCCCCAGGAAATGCGTTCCGAGCCCTTTTTGCCCATCCAAAAGTGCCCCCAAAGGAAGGCTTTGGGTACAAGTGAACTCCCCAGGGGAGCCTTTACGCAGCCCCACATGCAACTGGACCCTCCGGGTTCGCTGTTCCTGAGCAAACCTAAACGTAGCCCTAGCCGTCATCGAAGACGACTGAAAAATCAGGCCCCAGGAAATGCGTTCCGAGCCCTTTTTGCCCATCCAAAAGTGCCCCCAAAGGAAGGCTTTGGGTACAAGAGAACTCCCCAGGGGAGCCTTTACGCAGCCCCACATGCAACTGGACCCTCCGGGTTCGCTGTTCCTGAGCAAACCTAAACGTAGCCCTAGCCGTCATCGGAGACGACTGAAAAATCAGGCCCCAGGAAATGCGTTGCGAGCCCTTTTCGCCCATCCAAAAGTGCCCCCAAAGGAAGGCTTTGGGTACAAGAGAACTCCCCAGGGGAGCCTTTACGCAGCCCCACATGCAACTGGACCCTCCGGGTTCGCTGTTTCCGAGCATCCCTAAACATAGCCCTAGCCGGCATGGGAGAAGACTGAAAAATCAGGCCCCAGGAAATGCGTTGCGAGCCCATTTCGCCCATCCAAAAGTGCCCCCAAAGGAAGGCTTTGGGTACAAGAGAACTCCCCGGGGGAGCCTTTACGCAGCCCCACATGCAACTGGACCCTCCGGGTTCGCTGTTCCTGAGCAAACCTAAACGTAGCCCTACCCGTCATCGAAGACAACTGAAAAATCAGGCCCCAGGAAATGCGTTGCGAGCCCTTTTCGCCCATCCAAAAGTGTCCCCAAAGGAAGGCTTTGGGTACAAGAGAACTCCCCAGGGGAGCCTTTACGCAGCCCCACATGCAACTGGACCCTCCGGGTTCGCTGTTTCCGAGCATCCCTAAACATAGCCCTAGCCGTCATCGGAGACGACTGAAAAATCAGGCCCCAGGAAATGCGTTCCGAGCCCTTTTTGCCCATCCAAAAGTGCCCCCAAAGGAAGGCTTTGGGTACAAGTGAACTCCCCAGGGGAGCCTTTACGCAGCCCCACATGCAACTGGACCCTCCGGGTTCGCTGTTCCTGAGCAAACCTAGACGTAGCCCTAGCCGTCATCGAAGACGACTGAAAAATCAGGCCCCAGGAAATGCGTTGCGAGCCCTTTTTGCCCATCCAAAAGTGCCCCCAAAGGAAGGCTTTGGGTACAAGAGAACTCCCCAGGGGAGCCTTTACGCAGCCCCACATGCAACTGGACCCTCCGGGTTCGCTGTTCCTGAGCAAACCTAAACGTAGCACTAGCCGGCATCGAAGACAACTGAAAAATCAGGCCCCAGGAAATGCGTTGCGAGCCCCTTTGGACCATCCAAAAGTGCCCCCAAAGGAAGGCTTTGGGTACATGTGAACTCCCCAGGGGAGCGTTTACGCAGCCCCACATGCAACTGGACCCTCCGGGTTCGCTTTTTCCGAGCATCCCTAAACATAGACCGAGACGGCATCGAACACGACTGAAAAATCAGGCCCCAGGAAATGCGTTGCGAGCCCTTTTCGCCCATCCAAAAGTGCCCCCAAAGGAAGGCTTTGGGTACAAGAGAACTCCCCAGGGGAGCCTTTACGCAGCCCCACATGCAACTGGACCCTCCGGGTTCGCTGTTCCTGAGCAAACCTAAACGTAGCCCTAGCCGTCATCGGAGACGACTGAAAAATCAGGCCCCAGGAAATGCGTTGCGAGCCCCTTTGGACCATCCAAAAGTGCCCCCAAAGGAAGGCTTTGGGTACAAGAGAACTCCCCAGGGGAGCCTTTACGCAGCCCCACATGCAACTGGACCCTCCGGGTTCGCTGTTTCCGAGCATCCCTAAACGTAGCCCAAGTCGGCATCGAAGACGACTGAAAAATCAGGCCCCAGGAAATGCGTTGCGAGCCCTTTTTGTCCATCCAAAAGTGCCCCCAAAGGAAAGCTTTGGGTACAAGAGAACTCCCCAGGGGAGCCTTTACGCAGCCCCACATGCAACTGGACCCTCCGGGTTCGCTGTTCCTGAGCAAACCTAAACGTAGCCCTAGCCGTCATCGGAGACGACTGAAAAATCAGGCCCCAGGAAATGCGTTGCGAGCCCCTTTGGACCATCCAAAAGTGCCCCCAAAGGAAGGCTTTGGGTACAAGAGAACTCCCCAGGGGAGCCTTTACGCAGCCCCACATGCAACTGGACCCTCCGGGTTCGCTGTTTCCGAGCATCCCTAAACATAGCCCTAGCCGTCATCGGAGACGACTGAAAAATCAGGCCTCAGGAAATGCGTTGCGAGCCCTTTTCGCCCATCCAAATGTGCCCCAAAGGAAGGCTTTGGGTACAAGAGAACTCCCCGGGGGAGCCTTTACGCAGGCCCACATGCAACTGGACCCTCCGGGTTCGCTGTTCCTGAGCAAACCTAAACGTAGCCCTAGCCGTCATCGAAGACGACTGAAAAATCAGGCCCCAGGAAATGCGTTTCGAGCCCTTTTCGCCCATCCAAAAGTGTCCCCAAAGGAAGGCTTTGGGTACAAGAGAACTCCCCAGGGGAGCCTTTACGCAGCCCCACATGCAACTGGACCCTCCGGGTTCGCTGTTTCCGAGCATCCCTAAACATAGCCCTTGTCGGCATCGAAGACGACTGAAAAATCAGGCCCCAGGAAATGCGTTCCGAGCCCTTTTTGCCCATCCAAAAGTGCCCCCAAAGGAAGGCTTTGGGTACAAGTGAACTCCCCAGGGGAGCCTTTACGCAGCCCCACATGCAACTGGACCCTCCGGGTTCGCTGTTCCTGAGCAAACCTAAACGTAGCCCTAGCCGTCATCGAAGACGACTGAAAAATCAGGCCCCAGGAAATGCGTTCCGAGCCCTTTTTGCCCATCCAAAAGTGCCCCCAAAGGAAGGCTTTGGGTACAAGAGAACTCCCCAGGGGAGCCTTTACGCAGCCCCACATGCAACTGGACCCTCCGGGTTCGCTGTTCCTGAGCAAACCTAAACGTAGCCCTAGCCGTCATCGGAGACGACTGAAAAATCAGGCCCCAGGAAATGCGTTGCGAGCCCTTTTCGCCCATCCAAAAGTGCCCCCAAAGGAAGGCTTTGGGTACAAGAGAACTCCCCAGGGGAGCCTTTACGCAGCCCCACATGCAACTGGACCCTCCGGGTTCGCTGTTTCCGAGCATCCCTAAACATAGCCCTAGCCGGCATGGGAGAAGACTGAAAAATCAGGCCCCAGGAAATGCGTTGCGAGCCCATTTCGCCCATCCAAAAGTGCCCCCAAAGGAAGGCTTTGGGTACAAGAGAACTCCCCAGGGGAGCCTTTACGCAGCCCCACATGCAACTGGACCCTCCGGGTTCGCTTTTTCCGAGCATCCCTAAACATAGACCGAGACGGCATCGAACACGACTGAAAAATCAGGCCCCAGGAAATGCGTTGCGAGCCCTTTTCGCCCATCCAAAAGTGCCCCCAAAGGAAGGCTTTGGGTACAAGAGAACTCCCCAGGGGAGCCTTTACGCAGCCCCACATGCAACTGGACCCTCCGGGTTCGCTGTTTTTGAGCAAACCTAAACGTAGCCCTAGCCGTCATCGGAGACGACTGAAAAATCAGGCCCCAGGAAATGCGTTGCGAGCCCCTTTGGACCATCCAAAAGTGCCCCCAAAGGAAGGCTTTGGGTACAAGAGAACTCCCCAGGGGAGCCTTTACGCAGCCCCACATGCAACTGGACCCTCCGGGTTCGCTGTTTCCGAGCATCCCTAAACGTAGCCCAAGTCGGCATCGAAGACGACTGAAAAATCAGGCCCCAGGAAATGCGTTGCGAGCCCTTTTTGTCCATCCAAAAGTGCCCCCAAAGGAAGGCTTTGGGTACAAGAGAACTCCCCAGGGGAGCCTTTACGCAGCCCCACATGCAACTGGACCCTCCGGGTTCGCTGTTCCTGAGCAAACCTAAACGTAGCCCTAGCCGTCATCGGAGACGACTGAAAAATCAGGCCCCAGGAAATGCGTTGCGAACCCCTTTGGACCATCCAAAAGTGCTCCCAAAGGAAGGCTTTGGGTACAAGAGAACTCCCCAGGGGAGCCTTTACGCAGCCCCACATGCAACTGGACCCTCCGGGTTCGCTGTTCCTGAGCAAACCTAAACGTAGCCCTAGCCGTCAACGGAGACGAGTGAAAAATCAGGCCCCAGGAAATGCGTTGCGAGCCCCTTTGGACCATCCAAAAGTGCCCCCAAAGGAAGGCTTTGGGTACAAGTGAACTCCCCAGGGGAGCCTTTACGCAGCCCCACATGCAACTGGACCCTCCGGGTTCGCTGTTTCCGAGCATCCCTAAACGTAGCCCTAGTCGGCATCGAAGACGACTGAAAAATCAGGCCCCAGGAAATGCGTTGCGAGCCCTTTTTGCCCATCCAAAAGTGCCCCCAAAGGAAGGCTTTGGGTACAAGAGAACTCCCCAGGGGAGCCTTTACGCAGCCCCACATGCAACTGGACCCTCCGGGTTCGCTGTTTCCGAGCATCCCTAAACATAGACCGAGACGGCATCGAACACGACTGAAAAATCAGGCCCCAGGAAATGCGTTCCGAGCCCTTTTCTCCCATCCAAAAGTGCCCCCAAAGGAAGGCTTTGGGTACAAGAGAACTCCCCAGGGGAGCCTTTACGCAGCCCCACATGCAACTGGACCCTCCGGGTTCGCTGTTCCTGAGCAAACCTAAACGTAGCCCTAGCCGTCATCGGAGACGACTGAAAAATCAGGCCCCAGGAAATGCGTTGCGAGCCCCTTTGGACCATCCAAAAGTGCCCCCAAAGGAAGGCTTTGGGTACAAGAGAACTCCCCAGGGGAGCCTTTACGCAGCCCCACATGCAACTGGACCCTCCGGGTTCGCTGTTTCCGAGCATCCCTAAACATAGCCCTAGCCGGCATCGAAGACGACTGAAAAATCAGGCCCCAGGAAATGCGTTGCGAGCCCTTTTCGCTCATCCATAAGTGCCCCCAAAGGAAGGCTTTGGGCACAAGAGAACTCCCCAGGGGAGCCTTTACGCAGCCCCACATGCAACTGGACCCTCCGGGTTCGCTGTTCCTGAGCAAACCTAAACGTAGCCCTAGCCGTCATCGGAGACGACTGAAAAATCAGGCCCCAGGAAATGCGTTGCGAGCCCTTTTCGCCCATCCAAAAGTGCCCCCAAAGGAAGGCTTTGGGTACAAGAGAACTCCCCAGGGGAGCCTTTACGCAGCCCCACATGCAACTGGACCCTTCGGGTTCGCTGTTTCCGAGCATCCCTAAACATAGCCCTAGCCGTCATCGAAGACGACTGAAAAATCAGGCCCCAGGAAATGCGTTGCGAGCCCTTTTCGCCCATCCAAAAGTGCCCCAAAGGAAGGCTTTGGGTACAAGAGAACTCCCCGGGGGAGCCTTTACGCAGCCCCACATGCAACTGGACCCTCCGGGTTCGCTGTTCCTGAGCATCCCTAAACGTAGCCCTAGCCGTCATCGGAGACGACTGAAAAATCAGGCCCCAGGAAATGCGTTGCGAGCCCCTTTGGACCATCCAAAAGTGCCCCCAAAGGAAGGCTTTGGGTACAAGAGAACTCCCCAGGGGAGCCTTTACGCAGCCCCACATGCAACTGGAACCTCCGGGTTCGCTGTTCTTGAGCAAACCTAAACGTAGCCCTAGCCGTCATCGGAGACGACTGAAAAATCAGGCCCCAGGAAATGCGTTGCGAGCCCCTTTGGACCATCCAAAAGTGCCCCCAAAGGAAGGCTTTGGGTACAAGAGAACTCCCCAGGGGAGCGTTTACGCAGCCCCACATGCAACTGGACCCTCCGGGTTCGCTTTTTCCGAGCATCCCTAAACATAGACCGAGACGGCATCGAAGACGACTGAAAAATCAGGCCCCAGGAAATGCGTTGCAAGCCCCTTTGGACTATCCAAAAGTGCCCCCAAAGGAAGGCTTTGGGTACAAGAGAACTCCCCA
>NW_027076261.1:197500-217500 GCF_963932015.1 Anas acuta | reverse complement strand
GGGTACAAGAGAACTCCCCAGGGGAGCCTTTACGCAGCCCCACATGCAACTGGACCCTCCGGGTTCACTGTTTCCGAGCATCCCTAAACGTAGCCCTAGCCGGCATCGAAGACGACTGAAAAATCAGGCCCCAGGAAATGCGTTGCGAGCCCTTTTCGCCCATCCAAAAGTGCCCCCAAAGGAAGGCTTTGGGTACAAGTGAACTCCCCAGGGGAGCCTTTACGCAGCCCCACATGCAACTGGACCCTCCGGGTTCGCTGTTCCTGAGCAAACCTAAACGTAGCCCTAGCCGTCATCGAAGACGACTGAAAAATCAGGCCCCAGGAAATGCGTTGCGAGCCCTTTTCGCCCATCCAAAAGTGCCCCCAAAGGAAGGCTTTGGGTACAAGAGAACTCCCCAGGGGAGCCTTTACGCAGCCCCACATGCAACTGGACCCTCCGGGTTCGCTGTTCCTGAGCAAACCTAAACGTAGCCCTAGCCGTCATCGTATATGAGTGAAAAATCAGGCCCCAGGAAATGCGTTGCGAGCCCTTTTCGCCCATCCAAAAGTGCCCCCAAAGGAAGGCTTTGGGTACAAGAGATCTCCCCAGGGGAGCCTTTACGCAGCCCCACATGCAACTGGACCCTCCGGGTTCGCTGTTCCTGAGCAAACCTAAACGTAGCCCTAGCCGTCAACGGAGACGACTGAAAAATCAGGCCCCAGGAAATGCGTTCCGAGCCCCTTTGGACCATCCAAAAGTGCCCCCAAAGGAAGGCTTTGGGTACAAGTGAACTCCCCAGGGGAGCCTTTACGCAGCCCCACATGCAACTGGACCCTCCGGGTTCGCTGTTCCTGAGCAAACCTAAACGTAGCCCTAGCCGTCATCGTAGATGAGTGAAAAATCAGGCCCCCGGAAATGCGTTGCGAACCCCTTTGGACCATCCAAAAGTGCCCCCAAAGGAAGGCTTTGGGTACAAGAGAACTCCCCAGGGGAGCCTTTACGCAGCCCCACATGCAACTGGACCCTCCGGGTTCACTGTTTCCGAGCATCCCTAAACATAGCCCTAGTCGACATCGAAGACGACTGAAAAATCAGGCCCCAGGAAATGCGTTGCGAGCCCTTTTCGCACATCCAAAAGTGCCCCCAAAGGAAGGCTTTGGGTACAAGAGAACTCCCCAGGGGAGCCTTTACGCAGCCCCACATGCAACTGGACCCTCCGGGTTCGCTGTTCCTGAGCAAACCTAAACGTAACCCTAGCCATCATCGTAGATGAGTGAAAAATCAGGCCCCAGGAAATGCGTTGCGAACCCCTTTGGACCATCCAAAAGTGCCCCCAAAGGAAGGCTTTGGGTACAAGAGAACTCCCCAGGGGAGACTTTACGCAGCCCCACATGCAACTGGACCCTCCGGGTTCGCTGTTCCTGAGCAAACCTAAACGTAGCCCTAGCCGTCATCGAAGACGACTGAAAAATCAGGCCCCAGGAAATGCGTTGCGAGCCCTTTTCGCCCATCCAAAAGTGCCCCCAAAGGAAGTCTTTGGGTACAAGTGAACTCCCCAGGGGAGCCTTTACGCAGCCCCACATGCAACTGGACCCTCCGGGTTCGCTGTTTCCGAGCATCCCTAAACGTAGCCCTAGCCGGCATCGAAGACGACTGAAAAATCAGGCCCCAGGAAATGCGTTCCGAGCCCTTTTTGCCCATCCAAAAGTGCCCCCAAAGGAAGGCTTTGGGTACAAGAGAACTCCCCAGGGGAGCCTTTACGCAGCCCCACATGCAACTGGACCCTCCGGGTTCACTGTTTCCGAGCATCCATAAACGTAGCCCTAGCCGGCATCGAAGACGACTGAAAAATCAGGCCCCAGGAAATGCGTTGCGAGCCCTTTTCGCCCATCCAAAAGTGCCCCCAAAGGAAGGCTTTGGGTACAAGTGAACTCCCCAGGGGAGCCTTTACGCAGCCCCACATGCAACTGGACCCTCCGGGTTCGCTGTTCCTGAGCAAACCTAAACGTAGCCCTAGCCGTCATCGAAGACGACTGAAAAATCAGGCCCCAGGAAATGCGTTGCGAGCCCTTTTCGCCCATCCAAAAGTGCCCCCAAAGGAAGGCTTTGGGTACAAGAGAACTCCCCAGGGGAGCCTTTACGCAGCCCCACATGCAACTGGACCCTCCGGGTTCGCTGTTCCTGAGCAAACCTAAACGTAGCCCTAGCCGTCATCGTATATGAGTGAAAAATCAGGCCCCAGGAAATGCGTTGCGAGCCCTTTTCGCCCATCCAAAAGTGCCCCCAAAGGAAGGCTTTGGGTACAAGTGAACTCCCCAGGGGAGCCTTTACGCAGCCCCACATGCAACTGGACCCTCCGGGTTGGCTGTTCCTGAGCAAACCTAAACGTAGCCCTAGCCGTCATCGTAGATGAGTGAAAAATCAGGCCCCAGGAAATGCGTTGCGAGCCCCTTTGGACCATCCAAAAGTGCCCCCAAAGGAAGGCTTTGGGTACAAGAGATCTCCCCAGGGGAGCCTTTACGCAGCCCCACATGCAACTGGACCCTCCGTGTTCGCTGTTCCTGAGCAAACCTAAACGTAGCCCTAGCCGTCAACGGAGACGACTGAAAAATCAGGCCCCAGGAAATGCGTTCCGAGCCCCTTTGGACCATCCAAAAGTGCCCCCAAAGGAAGGCTTTGGGTACAAGTGAACTCCCCAGGGGAGCCTTTACGCAGCCCCACATGCAACTGGACCCTCCGGGTTCGCTGTTCCTGAGCAAACCTAAACGTAGCCCTAGCCGTCATCGGAGATGACTGAAAAATCAGGCCCCAGGAAATGCGTTGCGAGCCCCTTTGGACCATCCAAAAGTGCCCCCAAAGGAAGGCTTTGGGTACAAGTGAACTCCCCAGGGGAGCCTTTACGCAGCCCCACATGCAACTGGACCCTCCGGGTTCGCTGTTTCCGAGCATCCCTAAACATAGCCCTAGCCGGCATCGAAGAGGACTGAAAAATCAGGCCCCAGGAAATGCGTTGCGAGCCCTTTTCGCCCATCCAAAAGTGCCCCCAAAGGAAGGCTTTGGGTACAAGTGAACTCCCCAGGGGAGCCTTTACGCAGCCCCACATGCAACTGGACCCTCCGGGTTGGCTGTTCCTGAGCAAACCTAAACGTAGCCCTAGCCGTCATCGGAGACGACTGAAAAATCAGGCCCCAGGAAATGCGTTGCGAGCCCTTTTCGCCCATCCAAAAGTGCCCCCAAAGGAAGGCTTTGGGTACAAGAGAACTCCCCAGGGGAGCCTTTACGCAGCCCCACATGCAACTGGACCCTCCGGGTTCGCTGTTTCCGAGCAAACCTAAACGTAGCCCTAGCCGTCATCGGAGACGACTGAAAAATCAGGCCCCAGGAAATGCGTTGCGAGCCCCTTTGGACCATCCAAAAGTGCCCCCAAAGGAAGGCTTTGGGTACAAGTGAACTCCCCAGGGGAGCCTTTACGCAGCCCCACATGCAACTGGACCCTCCGGGTTCGCTGTTCTTGAGCAAACCTAAACTTAGCCCTAGTCGGCATCGAAGACGACTGAAAAATCAGGCCCCAGGAAATGCGTTGCGAGCCCTTTTCGCCCATCCAAAAGTGCCCCCAAAGGAAGGCTTTGGGTACAAGAGAACTCCCCAGGGGAGCCTTTACGCAGCCCCACATGCAACTGGACCCTCCGGGTTCGCTGTTTCCGAGCATCCCTAAACATAGCCCTAGTCGACATCGAAGACGACTGAAAAATCAGGCCCCAGGAAATGCGTTGCGAGCCCTTTTCGCCCATCCAAAAGTGCCCCCAAAGGAAGGCTTTGGGTACAAGAGAACTCCCCAGGGGAGCCTTTACGCAGCCCCACATGCAACTGGACCCTCCGGGTTCGCTGTTCCTGAGCAAACCTAAACGTAACCCTAGCCGTCATCGTAGATGAGTGAAAAATCAGGCCCCAGGAAACGCGTTGCGAACCCCTTTGGACCATCCAAAAGTGCCCCCAAAGGAAGGCTTTGGGTACAAGAGAACTCCCCAGGGGAGCCTTTACGCAGCCCCACATGCAACTGGACCCTCCGGGTTCGCTGTTCCTGAGCAAACCTAAACGTAGCCCTAGCCGGCATCGGAGACGACTGAAAAATCAGGCCCCAGGAAATGCGTTGCGAGCCCCTTTGGACCATCCAAAAGTGCCCCCAAAGGAAGGCTTTGGGTACAAGTGAACTCCCCAGGGGAGCCTTTACGCAGCCCCACATGCAACAGGACCCTCCGGGTTCGCTGTTTCCGAGCATCCCTAAACATAGCCCTAGCCGGCATCGAAGACGACTGAAAAATCAGGCCCCAGGAAATGCGCTGCGAGCCCTTTTCGCCCATCCAAAAGTGCCCCCAAAGGAAGGCTTTGGGTACAAGAGAACTCCCCAGGGGAGCCTTTACGCAGCCCCACATGCAACTGGACCCTCCGGGTTCGCTGTTTCCGAGCATCCCTAAACATATCCCTAGCCGGCATCGAAGACGACTGAAAAATCAGGCCCCAGGAAATGTGTTCCGAGCCCTTTTTGCCCATCCAAAAGTGCCCCCAAAGGAAGGCTTTGGGTACAAGAGAACTCCCCAGGGGAGCGTTTACGCAGCCCCACATGCAACTGGACCCTCCGGGTTCGCTGTTTCCGAGCATCCCTAAACATAGCCCTAGCCGGCATCGAAGACGACTGAAAAATCAGGCCCCAGGAAATGCGTTGAGAGCCCTTTTCGCCCATCCAAAAGTGCCCCCAAAGGAAGGCTTTGGGTACAAGAGAACTCCCCAGGGGAGCCTTTACGCAGCCCCACATGCAACTGGACCCTCCGGGTTCGCTGTTCCTGAGCAAACCTAAAAGTACCCCTAGCCGTCATCGGAGACGAGTGAAAAATCAGGCCCCAGGAAATGCGTTGCGAGCCCTTTTCGCCCATCCAAAAGTGCCCCCAAAGGAAGGCTTTGGGTACAAGAGAACTCCCCAGGGGAGCCTTTACGCAGCCCCACATGCAACTGGACCCTCCGGGTTCGCTGTTCCTGAGCAAACCTAAACGTAGCCCTAGCCGTCATCGGAGACGACTGAAAAATCAGGCCCCAGGAAATGCGTTGCGAGCCCCTTTGGACCATCCAAAAGTGCCCCCAAAGGAAGGCTTTGGGTACAAGAGAACTCCCCAGGGGAGCCTTTACGCAGCCCCACATGCAACTGGACCCTCCGGGTTCGCTGTTCTTGAGCAAACCTAAACGTAGCCCTAGCCGTCATCGGAGACGACTGAAAAATCAGGCCCCAGGAAATGCGTTGCGAGCCCCTTTGGACCATCCAAAAGTGCCCCCAAAGGAAGGCTTTGGGTACAAGTGAACTCCCCAGGGGAGCCTTTACGCAGCCCCACATGCAACTGGACCCTCCGGGTTCGCTGTTCCTGAGCATCCCTAAACATAGCCCTAGCTGGCATCGAAGACGACTGAAAAATCAGGCCCCAGGAAATGTGTTCCGAGCCCTTTTTGCCCATCCAAAAGTGCCCCCAAAGGAAGGCTTTGGGTACAAGAGAACTCCCCAGGGGAGCGTTTACGCAGCCCCACATGCAACTGGACCCTCCGGGTTCGCTGTTTCCGAGCATCCCTAAACATAGCCCTAGTCGGCATCGAAGACGACTGAAAAATCAGGCCCCAGGAAATGCGTTGCGAGCCCTTTTCGCCCATCCAAAAGTGCCCCCAAAGGAAGGCTTTGGGTACAAGAGAACTCCCCAGGGGAGCCTTTACGCAGCCCCACATGCAACTGGACCCTCCGGGTTCGCTGTTCCTGAGCAAACCTAAACGTAACCCTAGCCGTCATCGTAGATGAGTGAAAAATCAGGCCCCAGGAAATGCGTTGCGAACCCCTTTGGACCATCCAAAAGTGCCCCCAAAGGAAGGCTTTGGGTACAAGAGAACTCCCCAGGGGAGCCTTTACGCAGCCCCACATGCAACTGGACCCTCCGGGTTCGCTGTTCCTGAGCAAACCTAAACGTAGCCCTAGCCGGCATCGGAGACGACTGAAAAATCAGGCCCCAGGAAATGCGTTGCGAGCCCCTTTGGACCATCCAAAAGTGCCCCCAAAGGAAGGCTTTGGGTACAAGTGAACTCCCCAGGGGAGCCTTTACGCAGCCCCACATGCAACTGGACCCTCCGGGTTCGCTGTTTCCGAGCATCCCTAAACATAGCCCTAGCCGGCATCGAAGACGACTGAAAAATCAGGCCCCAGGAAATGTGTTCCGAGCCCTTTTTGCCCATCCAAAAGTGCCCCCAAAGGAAGGCTTTGGGTACAAGAGAACTCCCCAGGGGAGCCTTTACGCAGCCCCACATGCAACTGGACCCTCCGGGTTCGCTGTTTCCGAGCATCCCTAAACATAGCCCTAGCCGGCATCGAAGACGACTGAAAAATCAGGCCCCAGGAAATGCGTTGCGAGCCCTTTTCGCCCATCCAAAAGTGCCCCCAAAGGAAGGCTTTGGGTACAAGAGAACTCCCCAGGGGAGCCTTTACGCAGCCCCACATGCAACTGGACCCTCCGGGTTCTCTGTTCCTGAGCAAACCTAAACGTACCCCTAGCCGTCATCGGAGACGACTGAAAAATCAGGCCCCAGGAAATGCGTTGCGAGCCCTTTTCGCCCATCCAAAAGTGCCCCCAAAGGAAGGCTTTGGGTACAAGAGAACTCCCCAGGGGAGCCTTTACGCAGCCCCACATGCAACTGGACCCTCCGGGTTCGCTGTTCCTGAGCAAACCTAAACGTAGCCCTAGCCGTCATCGGAGACGACTGAAAAATCAGGCCCCAGGAAATGCGTTGCGAGCCCCTTTGGACCATCCAAAAGTGCCCCCAAAGGAAGGCTTTGGGTACAAGTGAACTCCCCAGGGGAGCCTTTACGCAGCCCCACATGCAACTGGACCCTCCGGGTTCGCTGTTTCCGAGCATCCCTAAACATAGCCCTAGCCGGCATCGAAGACGACTGAAAAATCAGGCCCCAGGAAATGCGTTGCGAGCCCTTTTCGCCCATCCAAAAGTGCCCCCAAAGGAAGGCTTTGGGTACAAGAGAACTCCCCAGGGGAGCCTTTACGCAGCCCCACATGCAACTGGACCCTCCGGGTTCGCTGTTCTTGAGCAAACCTAAACGTAGCCCTAGCCGTCATCGGAGACGACTGAAAAATCAGGCCCCAGGAAATGCGTTGCGAGCCCCTTTGGACCATCCAAAAGTGCCCCCAAAGGAAGGCTTTGGGTACAAGAGAACTCCCCAGGGGAGCCTTTACGCAGCCCCACATGCAACTGGACCCTCCGGGTTCGCTGTTCCTGAGCATCCCTAAACATAGCCCTAGCTGGCATCGAAGACGACTGAAAAATCAGGCCCCAGGAAATGTGTTCCGAGCCCTTTTTGCCCATCCAAAAGTGCCCCCAAAGGAAGGCTTTGGGTACAAGAGAACTCCCCAGGGGAGCGTTTACGCAGCCCCACATGCAACTGGACCCTCCGGGTTCGCTGTTTCCGAGCATCCCTAAACATAGCCCTAGTCGGCATCGAAGACGACTGAAAAATCAGGCCCCAGGAAATGCGTTGCGAGCCCTTTTCGCCCATCCAAAAGTGCCCCCAAAGGAAGGCTTTGGGTACAAGAGAACTCCCCAGGGGAGCCTTTACGCAGCCCCACATGCAACTGGACCCTCCGGGTTCGCTGTTCCTGAGCAAACCTAAACGTAACCCTAGCCGTCATCGTAGATGAGTGAAAAATCAGGCCCCAGGAAATGCGTTGCGAACCCCTTTGGACCATCCAAAAGTGCCCCCAAAGGAAGGCTTTGGGTACAAGAGAACTCCCCAGGGGAGCCTTTACGCAGCCCCACATGCAACTGGACCCTCCGGGTTCGCTGTTCCTGAGCAAACCTAAACGTAGCCCTAGCCGGCATCGGAGACGACTGAAAAATCAGGCCCCAGGAAATGCGTTGCGAGCCCCTTTGGACCATCCAAAAGTGCCCCCAAAGGAAGGCTTTGGGTACAAGTGAACTCCCCAGGGGAGCCTTTACGCAGCCCCACATGCAACTGGACCCTCCGGGTTCGCTGTTTCCGAGCATCCCTAAACATAGCCCTAGCCGGCATCGAAGACGACTGAAAAATCAGGCCCCAGGAAATGTGTTCCGAGCCCTTTTTGCCCAACCAAAAGTGCCCCCAAAGGAAGGCTTTGGGTACAAGAGAACTCCCCAGGGGAGCCTTTACGCAGCCCCACATGCAACTGGACCCTCCGGGTTCGCTGTTTCCGAGCATCCCTAAACATAGCCCTAGCCGGCATCGAAGACGACTGAAAAATCAGGCCCCAGGAAATGCGTTGCGAGCCCTTTTCGCCCATCCAAAAGTGCCCCCAAAGGAAGGCTTTGGGTACAAGAGAACTCCCCAGGGGAGCCTTTACGCAGCCCCACATGCAACTGGACCCTCCGGGTTCTCTGTTCCTGAGCAAACCTAAACGTACCCCTAGCCGTCATCGGAGACGAGTGAAAAATCAGGCCCCAGGAAATGCGTTGCGAGCCCTTTTCGCCCATCCAAAAGTGCCCCCAAAGGAAGGCTTTGGGTACAAGAGAACTCCCCAGGGGAGCCTTTACGCAGCCCCACATGCAACTGGACCCTCCGGGTTCGCTGTTCCTGAGCAAACCTAAACGTAGCCCTAGCCGTCATCGGAGACGACTGAAAAATCAGGCCCCAGGAAATGCGTTGCGAGCCCTTTTCGCCCATCCAAAAGTGCCCCCAAAGGAAGGCTTTGGGTACAAGAGAACTCCCCAGGGGAGCCTTTACGCAGCCCCACATGCAACTGGACCCTCCGGGTTCGCTGTTCCTGAGCAAACCTAAACGTAGCCCTAGCCGTCATCGGAGACGACTGAAAAATCAGGCCCCAGGAAATGCGTTGCGAGCCCCTTTGGACCATCCAAAAGTGCCCCCAAAGGAAGGCTTTGGGTACAAGTGAACTCCCCAGGGGAGCCTTTACGCAGCCCCACATGCAACTGGACCCTCCGGGTTCGCTGTTTCCGAGCATCCCTAAACATAGCCCTAGCCGGCATCGAAGACGACTGAAAAATCAGGCCCCAGGAAATGCGTTGCGAGCCCTTTTCGCCCATCCAAAAGTGCCCCCAAAGGAAGGCTTTGGGTACAAGAGAACTCCCCAGGGGAGCCTTTACGCAGCCCCACATGCAACTGGACCCTCCGGGTTGGCTGTTCCTGAGCAAACCTAAACGTACCCCTAGCCGTCATCGGAGACGAGTGAAAAATCAGGCCCCAGGAAATGCGTTGCGAGCCCTTTTCGCCCATCCAAAAGTGCCCCCAAAGGAAGGCTTTGGGTACAAGAGAACTCCCCAGGGGAGCCTTTACGCAGCCCCACATGCAACTGGACCCTCCGGGTTCGCTGTTTCCGAGCATCCCTAAACATAGCCCTAGCCGGCATCGAAGACGACTGAAAAATCAGGCCCCAGGAAATGCGTTGCGAGCCCTTTTCGCCCATCCAAAAGTGCCCCCAAAGGAAGGCTTTGGGTACAAGAGAACTCCCCAGGGGAGCCTTTACGCAGCCCCACATGCAACTGGACCCTCCGGGTTCGCTGTTCTTGAGCAAACCTAAACGTAGCCCTAGCCGTCATCGGAGACGACTGAAAAATCAGGCCCCAGGAAATGCGTTGCGAGCCCCTTTGGACCATCCAAAAGTGCCCCCAAAGGAAGGCTTTGGGTACAAGAGAACTCCCCAGGGGAGCGTTTACGCAGCCCCACATGCAACTGGACCCTCCGGGTTCGCTGTTCCTGAGCATCCCTAAACATAGCCCTAGCTGGCATCGAAGACGACTGAAAAATCAGGCCCCAGGAAATGTGTTCCGAGCCCTTTTTGCCCATCCAAAAGTGCCCCCAAAGGAAGGCTTTGGGTACAAGAGAACTCCCCAGGGGAGCGTTTACGCAGCCCCACATGCAACTGGACCCTCCGGGTTCGCTGTTTCCGAGCATCCCTAAACATAGCCCTAGTCGGCATCGAAGACGACTGAAAAATCAGGCCCCAGGAAATGCGTTGCGAGCCCTTTTCGCCCATCCAAAAGTGCCCCCAAAGGAAGGCTTTGGGTACAAGAGAACTCCCCAGGGGAGCCTTTACGCAGCCCCACATGCAACTGGACCCTCCGGGTTCGCTGTTCCTGAGCAAACCTAAACGTAACCCTAGCCGTCATCGTAGATGAGTGAAAAATCAGGCCCCAGGAAATGCGTTGCGAACCCCTTTGGACCATCCAAAAGTGCCCCCAAAGGAAGGCTTTGGGTACAAGAGAACTCCCCAGGGGAGCCTTTACGCAGCCCCACATGCAACTGGACCCTCCGGGTTCGCTGTTCCTGAGCAAACCTAAACGTAGCCCTAGCCGGCATCGGAGACGACTGAAAAATCAGGCCCCAGGAAATGCGTTGCGAGCCCCTTTGGACCATCCAAAAGTGCCCCCAAAGGAAGGCTTTGGGTACAAGTGAACTCCCCAGGGGAGCCTTTACGCAGCCCCACATGCAACTGGACCCTCCGGGTTCGCTGTTTCCGAGCATCCCTAAACATAGCCCTAGCCGGCATCGAAGACGACTGAAAAATCAGGCCCCAGGAAATGTGTTCCGAGCCCTTTTTGCCCAACCAAAAGTGCCCCCAAAGGAAGGCTTTGGGTACAAGAGAACTCCCCAGGGGAGCCTTTACGCAGCCCCACATGCAACTGGACCCTCCGGGTTCGCTGTTTCCGAGCATCCCTAAACATAGCCCTAGCCGGCATCGAAGACGACTGAAAAATCAGGCCCCAGGAAATGCGTTGCGAGCCCTTTTCGCCCATCCAAAAGTGCCCCCAAAGGAAGGCTTTGGGTACAAGAGAACTCCCCAGGGGAGCCTTTACGCAGCCCCACATGCAACTGGACCCTCCGGGTTCGCTGTTCCTGAGCAAACCTAAACGTAGCCCTAGCCGTCATCGGAGACGACTGAAAAATCAGGCCCCAGGAAATGCGTTGCGAGCCCTTTTCGCCCATCCAAAAGTGCCCCCAAAGGAAGGCTTTGGGTACAAGAGAACTCCCCAGGGGAGCCTTTACGCAGCCCCACATGCAACTGGACCCTCCGGGTTCGCTGTTCCTGAGCAAACCTAAACGTAGCCCTAGCCGTCATCGGAGACGACTGAAAAATCAGGCCCCAGGAAATGCGTTGCGAGCCCCTTTGGACCATCCAAAAGTGCCCCCAAAGGAAGGCTTTGGGTACAAGTGAACTCCCCAGGGGAGCCTTTACGCAGCCCCACATGCAACTGGACCCTCCGGGTTCGCTGTTTCCGAGCATCCCTAAACATAGCCCTAGCCGGCATCGAAGACGACTGAAAAATCAGGCCCCAGGAAATGCGTTGCGAGCCCTTTTCGCCCATCCAAAAGTGCCCCCAAAGGAAGGCTTTGGGTACAAGAGAACTCCCCAGGGGAGCCTTTACGCAGCCCCACATGCAACTGGACCCTCCGGGTTGGCTGTTCCTGAGCAAACCTAAACGTACCCCTAGCCGTCATCGGAGACGAGTGAAAAATCAGGCCCCAGGAAATGCGTTGCGAGCCCTTTTCGCCCATCCAAAAGTGCCCCCAAAGGAAGGCTTTGGGTACAAGAGAACTCCCCAGGGGAGCCTTTACGCAGCCCCACATGCAACTGGACCCTCCGGGTTCGCTGTTTCCGAGCATCCCTAAACATAGCCCTAGCCGGCATCGAAGACGACTGAAAAATCAGGCCCCAGGAAATGTGTTCCGAGCCCTTTTTGCCCATCCAAAAGTGCCCCCAAAGGAAGGCTTTGGGTACAAGAGAACTCCCCAGGGGAGCCTTTACGCAGCCCCACATGCAACTGGACCCTCCGGGTTCGCTGTTCCTGAGCAAACCTAAACGTAGCCCTAGTCGGCATCGGAGACGACTGAAAAATCAGGCCCCAGGAAATGCGTTGCGAGCCCCTTTGGACCATCCAAAAGTGCCCCCAAAGGAAGGCTTTGGGTACAAGTGAACTCCCCAGGGGAGCCTTTACGCAGCCCCACATGCAACTGGACCCTCCGGGTTCGCTGTTTCCGAGCATCCCTAAACATATCCCTAGCCGGCATCGAAGACGACTGAAAAATCAGGCCCCAGGAAATGCGTTGCGAGCCCTTTTCGCCCATCCAAAAGTGCCCCCAAAGGAAGGCTTTGGGTACAAGAGAACTCCCCAGGGGAGCCTTTACGCAGCCCCACATGCAACTGGACCCTCCGGGTTCGCTGTTCCTGAGCAAACCTAAACGTAGCCCTAGCCGTCATCGGAGACGACTGAAAAATCAGGCCCCAGGAAATGCGTTGCGAGCCCCTTTGGACCATCCAAAAGTGCCCCCAAAGGAAGGCTTTGGGTACAAGAGAACTCCCCAGGGGAGCCTTTACGCAGCCCCACATACAACTGGACCCTCCGGGTTCGCTGTTTCCGAGCATCCCTAAACATAGCCCTAGTCGGCATCGAAGACGACTGAAAAATCAGGCCTCAGGAAATGCGTTGCGAGCCCTTTTCGCCCATCCAAATGTGCCCCAAAGGAAGGCTTTGGGTACAAGAGAACTCCCCGGGGGAGCCTTTACGCAGGCCCACATGCAACTGGACCCTCCGGGTTCGCTGTTCCTGAGCAAACCTAAACGTAGCCCTAGCCGTCATCGAAGACGACTGAAAAATCAGGCCCCAGGAAATGCGTTTCGAGCCCTTTTCGCCCATCCAAAAGTGTCCCCAAAGGAAGGCTTTGGGTACAAGAGAACTCCCCGGGGGAGCCTTTACGCAGCCCCACATGCAACTGGACCCTCCGGGTTCGCTGTTTCCGAGCATCCCTAAACATAGCCCTTGTCGGCATCGAAGACGACTGAAAAATCAGGCCCCAGGAAATGCGTTCCGAGCCCTTTTTGCCCATCCAAAAGTGTCCCCAAAGGAAGGCTTTGGGTACAAGAGAACTCCCCAGGGGAGCCTTTACGCAGCCCCACATGCAACTGGACCCTCCGGGTTCGCTGTTCCTGAGCAAACCTAAACGTAACCCTAGCCGTCATCGTAGATGAGTGAAAAATCAGGCCCCAGGAAATGCGTTGCGAACCCCTTTGGACCATCCAAAAGTGCCCCCAAAGGAAGGCTTTGGGTACAAGAGAACTCCCCAGGGGAGCCTTTACGCAGCCCCACATGCAACTGGACCCTCCGGGTTCGCTGTTCCTGAGCAAACCTAAACGTAGCCCTAGCCGGCATCGGACACGACTGAAAAATCAGGCCCCAGGAAATGCATTGCGAGCCCTTTTTGCCCATCCAAAAGTGCCCCCAAAGGAAGGCTTTGGGTACAAGAGAACTCCCCAGGGGAGCCTTTACGCAGCCCCACATGCAACTGGACCCTCCGGGTTTGCTGTTTCCGAGCAAACCTAAACATAGCACTAGCCGGCATCGAAGACGACTGAAAAATCAGGCCCCAGGAAATGCGTTGCGAGCCCTTTTTGCCCATCCAAAAGTGCCCCCAAAGGAAGGCTTTGGGTACAAGAGAACTCCCCAGGGGAGCCTTTACGCAGCCCCACATGCAACTGGACCCTCCGGGTTCGCTGTTCCTGAGCAAACCTAAACGTAGCCCTAGCCGTCATCGGAGACGACTGAAAAATCAGGCCCCAGGAAATGCGTTGCGAGCCCTTTTCGCCCATCCAAAAGTGCCCCCAAAGGAAGGCTTTGGGTACAAGAGAACTCCCCAGGGGAGCCTTTACGCAGCCCCACATGCAACTGGACCCTCGAGGTTCGCTGTTTCCGAGCATCCCTAAACATAGCCCTAGCCGTCATCGAAGACGACTGAAAAATCAGGCCCCAGGAAATGTGTTCCGAGCCCTTTTTGCCCATCCAAAAGTGCCCCCAAAGGAAGGCTTTGGGTACAAGAGAACTCCCCAGGGGAGCCTTTACGCAGCCCCACATGCAACTGGACCCTCCGGGTTCGCTGTTCCTGAGCAAACCTAAACGTAACCCTAGCCGTCATCGTAGATGAGTGAAAAATCAGGCCCCAGGAAATGCGTTGCGAACCCCTTTGGACCATCCAAAAGTGCCCCCAGAGGAAGGCTTTGGGTACAAGAGAACTCCCCAGGGGAGCCTTTACGCAGCCCCACATGCAACTGGACCCTCCGGGTTCGCTGTTTCCGAGCATCCCTAAACATAGCCCTAGCCGTCATCGAAGACGACTGAAAAATCAGGCCCCAGGAAATGCGTTGCGAGCCCTTTTCGCCCATCCAAAAGTGCCCCCAAAGGAAGGCTTTGGGTACAAGTGAACTCCCCAGGGGAGCCTTTACGCAGCCCCACATGCAACTGGACCCTCCGGGTTCGCTGTTTCCGAGCAAACCTATACGTAGCCCTAGCCGTCATCGGAGACGACTGAAAAATCAGGCCCCAGGAAATGCGTTGCGAGCCCCTTTGGACCATCCAAAAGTGCCCCCAAAGGAAGGCTTTGGGTACAAGTGAACTCCCCAGGGGAGCCTTTACGCAGCCCCACATGCAACTGGACCCTCCGGGTTCGCTGTTTCCGAGCATCCCTAAACGTAGCCCAAGTCGGCATCGAAGACGACTGAAAAATCAGGCCCCAGGAAATGCGTTGCGAGCCCATTTCGCCCATCCAAAAGTGCCCCCAAAGGAAGGCTTTGGGTACAAGAGAACTCCCCGGGGGAGCCTTTACGCAGGCCCACATGCAACTGGACCCTCCGGGTTCGCTGTTCCTGAGCAAACCTAAACGTAGCCCTAGCCGTCATCGAAGACGACTGAAAAATCAGGCCCCAGGAAATGCGTTCCGAGCCCTTTTCGCCCATCCAAAAGTGTCCCCAAAGGAAGGCTTTGGGTACAAGAGAACTCCCCAGGGGAGCCTTTACGCAGCCCCACATGCAACTGGACCCTCCGGGTTCGCTGTTTCCGAGCATCCCTAAACATAGCCCTTGTCGGCATCGAAGACGACTGAAAAATCAGGCCCCAGGAAATGCGTTCCGAGCCCTTTTCGCCCATCCAAAAGTGCCCCCAAAGGAAGGCTTTGGGTACAAGAGAACTCCCCAGGGGAGCCTTTACGCAGGCCCACATGCAACTGGACCCTCCGGGTTCGCTGTTCCTGAGCAAACCTAGACGTAGCCCTAGCCGTCATCGAAGACGACTGAAAAATCAGGCCCCAGGAAATGCGTTGCGAGCCCTTTTTGCCCATCCAAAAGTGCCCCCAAAGGAAGGCTTTGGGTACAAGAGAACTCCCCAGGGGAGCCTTTACGCAGCCCCACATGCAACTGGACCCTCCGGGTTGGCTGTTCCTGAGCAAACCTAAACGTAGCCCTAGCCGTCATCGAAGACGACTGAAAAATCAGGCCCCAGGAAATGCGTTGCGAACCCCTTTGGACCATCCAAAAGTGCCCCCAAAGGAAGGCTTTGGGTACAAGTGAACTCCCCAGGGGAGCGTTTACGCAGCCCCACATGCAACTGGACCCTCCGGGTTCGCTTTTTCCGAGCATCCCTAAACATAGACCGAGACGGCATCGAACACGACTGAAAAATCAGGCCCCAGGAAATGCGTTGCGAGCCCTTTTCGCCCATCCAAAAGTGCCCCCAAAGGAAGGCTTTGGGTACAAGAGAACTCCCCAGGGGAGCCTTTACGCAGCCCCACATGCAACTGGACCCTCCGGGTTCGCTGTTCCTGAGCAAACCTAAACGTAGCCCTAGCCGTCATCGGAGACGACTGAAAAATCAGGCCCCAGGAAATGCGTTGCGAGCCCTTTTCGCCCATCCAAAAGTGCCCCCAAAGGAAGGCTTTGGGTACAAGAGAACTCCCCAGGGGAGCCTTTACGCAGCCCCACATGCAACTGGACCCTCCGGGTTCGCTGTTCCTGAGCAAACCTAAACGTAGCCCTAGCCGTCATCGGAGACGACTGAAAAATCAGGCCCCAGGAAATGCGTTGCGAGCCCTTTTCGCCCATCCAAAAGTGCCCCCAAAGGAAGGCTTTGGGTACAAGAGAACTCCCCAGGGGAGACTTTACGCAGCCCCACATGCAACTGGACCCTCCGGGTTCGCTGTTCCTGAGCAAACCTAAACGTAGCCCTAGCCGTCATCGGAGACGACTGAAAAATCAGGCCCCAGGAAATGCGTTGAGAACCCCTTTGGACCATCCAAAAGTGCCCCCAGAGGAAGGCTTTGGGTACAAGAGAACTCCCCAGGGGAGCCTTTACGCAGCCCCACATGCAACTGGACCCTCCGGGTTCGCTGTTTCCGAGCATCCCTAAACATAGCCCTAGCCGGCATCGAAGACGACTGAAAAATCAGGCCCCAGGAAATGCGTTGCGAGCCCTTTTCGCCCATCCAAAAGTGCCCCCAAAGGAAGGCTTTGGGTACAAGTGAACTCCCCAGGGGAGCCTTTACGCAGCCCCACATGCAACTGGACCCTCCGGGTTCGCTGTTTCCGAGCAAACCTAAACGTAGCCCTAGCCGTCATCGGAGACGACTGAAAAATCAGGCCCCAGGAAATGCGTTGCGAGCCCCTTTGGACCATCCAAAAGTGCCCCCAAAGGAAGGCTTTGGGTACAAGAGAACTCCCCAGGGGAGCCTTTACGCAGCCCCACATGCAACTGGACCCTCCGGGTTCGCTGTTTCCGAGCATCCCTAAACATAGCCCTAGTCGGCATCGAAGACGACTGAAAAATCAGGCCTCAGGAAATGCGTTGCGAGCCCTTTTCGCCCATCCAAATGTGCCCCAAAGGAAGGCTTTGGGTACAAGAGAACTCCCCGGGGGAGCCTTTACGCAGGCCCACATGCAACTGGACCCTCCGGGTTCGCTGTTCCTGAGCAAACCTAAACGTAGCCCTAGCCGTCATCGAAGACGACTGAAAAATCAGGCCCCAGGAAATGCGTTTCGAGCCCTTTTCGCCCATCCAAAAGTGTCCCCAAAGGAAGGCTTTGGGTACAAGAGAACTCCCCAGGGGAGCCTTTATGCAGCCCCACATGCAACTGGACCCTCCGGGTTCGCTGTTTCCGAGCATCCCTAAACATAGCCCTAGTCGGCATCGAAGACGACTGAAAAATCAGGCCCCAGGAAATGCGTTCCGAGCCCTTTTTGCCCATCCAAAAGTGCCCCCAAAGGAAGGCTTTGGGTACAAGTGAACTCCCCAGGGGAGCCTTTACGCAGCCCCACATGCAACTGGACCCTCCGGGTTCGCTGTTCCTGAGCAAACCTAGACGTAGCCCTAGCCGTCATCGAAGACGACTGAAAAATCAGGCCCCAGGAAATGTGTTCCGAGCCCTTTTTGCCCATCCAAAAGTGCCCCCAAAGGAAGGCTTTGGGTACAAGAGAACTCCCCAGGGGAGCCTTTACGCAGCCCCACATGCAACTGGACCCTCCGGGTTCGCTGTTCCTGAGCAAACCTAAACGTAGCCCTAGCCGTCATCGGAGACGACTGAAAAATCAGGCCCCAGGAAATGCGTTGCGAGCCCCTAAGAACCATCCAAAAGTGCCCCCAAAGGAAGGCTTTGGGTACAAGAGAACTCCCCAGGGGAGCCTTTACGCAGCCCCACATGCAACTGGACCCTCCGGGTTCGCTGTTTCCGAGCATCCCTAAACATAGCCCTTGTCGGCATCGAAGACGACTGAAAAATCAGGCCCCAGGAAATGCGTTGCGAGCCCTTTTCGCCCATCCAAAAGTGCCCCCAAAGGAAGGCTTTGGGTACAAGAGAACTCCCCAGGGGAGCCTTTACGCAGCCCCACATGCAACTGGACCCTCCGGGTTGGCTGTTCCTGAGCAAACCTAGACGTAGCCCTAGCCGTCATCGAAGACGACTGAAAAATCAGGCCCCAGGAAATGCGTTGCGAGCCCTTTTTGCCCATCCAAAAGTGCCCCCAAAGGAAGGCTTTGGGTACAAGAGAACTCCCCAGGGGAGCCTTTACGCAGCCCCACATGCAACTGGACCCTCCGGGTTGGCTGTTCCTGAGCAAACCTAAACGTATCCCTAGCCGTCATCGAAGACGACTGAAAAATCAGGCCCCAGGAAATGCGTTGCGAACCCCTTTGGACCATCCAAAAGTGCCCCCAAAGGAAGGCTTTGGGTACAAGTGAACTCCCCAGGGGAGCGTTTACGCAGCCCCACATGCAACTGGACCCTCCGGGTTCGCTTTTTCCGAGCATCCCTAAACATAGACCGAGACGGCATCGAACACGACTGAAAAATCAGGCCCCAGGAAATGCGTTGCGAGCCCTTTTCGCCCATCCAAAAGTGCCCCCAAAGGAAGGCTTTGGGTACAAGAGAACTCCCCAGGGGAGCCTTTACGCAGCCCCACATGCAACTGGACCCTCCGGGTTCGCTGTTCCTGAGCAAACCTAAACGTAGCCCTAGCCGTCATCGGAGACGACTGAAAAATCAGGCCCCAGGAAATGCGTTGCGAGCCCCTTTGGACCATCCAAAAGTGCCCCCAAAGGAAGGCTTTGGGTACAAGAGAACTCCCCAGGGGAGCCTTTACGCAGCCCCACATGCAACTGGACCCTCCGGGTTCGCTGTTTCCGAGCATCCCTAAACATAGCCCAAGTCGGCATCGAAGACGACTGAAAAATCAGGCCCCAGGAAATGCGTTGCGAGCCCTTTTTGTCCATCCAAAAGTGCCCCCAAAGGAAGGCTTTGGGTACAAGAGAACTCCCCAGGGGAGCCTTTACGCAGCCCCACATGCAACTGGACCCTCCGGGTTCGCTGTTCCTGAGCAAACCTAAACGTAGCCCTAGCCGTCATCGGAGACGACTGAAAAATCAGGCCCCAGGAAATGCGTTGCGAGCCCCTTTGGACCATCCAAAAGTGCCCCCAAAGGAAGGCTTTGGGTACAAGTGAACTCCCCAGGGGAGCCTTTACGCAGCCCCACATGCAACTGGACCCTCCGGGTTCGCTGTTCCTGAGCAAACCTAAACGTAGCCCTAGCCGTCATCGGAGACGACTGAAAAATCAGGCCCCAGGAAATGCGTTGCGAGCCCTTTTCGCCCATCCAAAAGTGCCCCCAAAGGAAGGCTTTGGGCACAAGAGAACTCCCCAGGGGAGCCTTTACGCAGCCCCACATGCAACTGGACCCTCCGGGTTGGCTGTTCCTGAGCAAACCTAAACGTAGCCCTAGCCGTCATCGGAGACGACTGAAAAATCAGGCCCCAGGAAATGCGTTGCGAGCCCTTTTCGCCCACCCAAAAGTGCCCCCAAAGGAAGGCTTTGGGTACAAGTGAACTCCCCAGGGGAGCCTTTACGCAGCCCCACATGCAACTGGACCCTTCGGGTTCGCTGTTTCCGAGCATCCCTAAACGTAGCCCTAGTCGGCATCGAAGACGACTGAAAAATCAGGCCCCAGGAAATGCGTTGCGAGCCCTTTTCGCCCATCCAAAAGTGCCCCAAAGGAAGGATTTGGGTACAAGAGAACTCCCCGGGGGAGCCTTTACGCAGCCCCACATGCAACTGGACCCTCCGGGTTCGCTGTTCCTGAGCATCCCTAAACGTAGCCCTAGCCGTCATCGAAGACGACTGAAAAATCAGGCCCCAGGAAATGCGTTGCGAGCCCCTTTGGACCATCCAAAAGTGCCCCCAAAGGAAGGCTTTGGGTACAAGTGAACTCCCCAGGGGAGCGTTTACGCAGCCCCACATGCAACTGGACCCTCCGGGTTCGCTTTTTCCGAGCATCCCTAAACATAGACCGAGACGGCATCGAACACGACTGAAAAATCAGGCCCCAGGAAATGCGTTGCGAGCCCTTTTCGCCCATCCAAAAGTGCCCCCAAAGGAAGGCTTTGGGTACAAGAGAACTCCCCAGGGGAGCCTTTACGCAGCCCCACATGCAACTGGACCCTCCGGGTTCGCTGTTCCTGAGCAAACCTAAACGTAGCCCTAGCCGTCATCGGAGACGACTGAAAAATCAGGCCCCAGGAAATGCGTTGCGAACCCCTTTGGACCATCCAAAAGTGCTCCCAAAGGAAGGCTTTGGGTACAAGAGAACTCCCCAGGGGAGCCTTTACGCAGCCCCACATGCAACTGG
>NW_027076261.1:177500-192500 GCF_963932015.1 Anas acuta | reverse complement strand
GAACTCCCCAGGGGAGCCTTTACGCAGCCCCACATGCAACTGGACCCTCCGGGTTCACTGTTTCCGAGCATCCCTAAACATAGCCCTAGTCGACATCGAAGACGACTGAAAAATCAGGCCCCAGGAAATGCGTTGCGAGCCCTTTTCGCCCATCCAAAAGTGCCCCCAAAGGAAGGCTTTGGGTACAAGTGAACTCCCCAGGGGAGCCTTTACGCAGCCCCACATGCAACTGGACCCTCCGGGTTCGCTGTTTCCGAGCATCCCTAAACGTAGCCCTAGCCGGCATCGAAGACGACTGAAAAATCAGGCCCCAGGAAATGCGTTGCGAGCCCTTTTTGCCCATCCAAAAGTGCCCCCAAAGGAAGGCTTTGGGTACAAGAGAACTCCCCAGGGGAGCCTTTACGCAGCCCCACATGCAACTGGACCCTCCGGGTTCACTGTTTCCGAGCATCCCTAAACGTAGCCCTAGCCGGCATCGAAGACGACTGAAAAATCAGGCCCCAGGAAATGCGTTGCGAGCCCTTTTCGCCCATCCAAAAGTGCCCCCAAAGGAAGGCTTTGGGTACAAGTGAACTCCCCAGGGGAGCCTTTACGCAGCCCCACATGCAACTGGACCCTCCGGGTTCGCTGTTCCTGAGCAAACCTAAACGTAGCCCTAGCCGTCATCGGAGACGAGTGAAAAATCAGGCCCCAAGGAAATGCGTTCCGAGCCCCTTTGGACCATCCAAAAGTGCCCCCAAAGGAAGGCTTTGGGTACAAGTGAACTCCCCAGGGGAGCCTTTACGCAGCCCCACATGCAACTGGACCCTCCGGGTTCGCTGTTCCTGAGCAAACCTAAACGTAGCCCTAGCCGTCATCGTAGATGAGTGAAAAATCAGGCCCCAGGAAATGCGTTGCGAACCCCTTTGGACAATCCAAAAGTGCCCCCAAAGGAAGGCTTTGGGTACAAGAGAACTCCCCAGGGGAGCCTTTACGCAGCCCCACATGCAACTGGACCCTCCGGGTTCGCTGTTTCCGAGCATCCCTAAACATAGCCCTAGTCGACATCGAAGACGACTGAAAAATCAGGCCCCAGGAAATGCGTTGCGAGCCCTTTTCGCCCATCCAAAAGTGCCCCCAAAGGAAGGCTTTGGGTACAAGAGAACTCCCCAGGGGAGCCTTTACGCAGCCCCACATGCATCTGGACCCTCCGGGTTCGCTGTTCCTGATCAAACCTAAACGTAGCCCTAGCCGTCATCGGAGACGACTGAAAAATCAGGCCCCAGGAAATGCGTTGCGAGCCCTTTTCGCCCATCCAAAAGTGCCCCCAAAGGAAGGCTTTGGGTACAAGAGAACTCCCCAGGGGAGCCTTTACGCAGCCCCACATGCAACTGGACCCTCCGGGTTCGCTGTTCCTGAGCAAACCTAAACGTACCCCTAGCCGTCATCGGAGACGAGTGAAAAATCAGGCCCCAGGAAATGCGTTGCGAGCCCCTTTTCGCCCATCCAAAAGTGCCCCCAAAGGAAGGCTTTGGGTACAAGAGAACTCCCCAGGGGAGCCTTTACGCAGCCCCACATGCAACTGGACCCTCCGGGTTCGCTGTTCCTGATCAAACCTAAACGTAGCCCTAGCCGTCATCGGAGACGAGTGAAAAATCAGGCCCCAGGAAATGCGTTGCGAGCCCCTTTTCGCCCATCCAAAAGTGCCCCCAAAGGAAGGCTTTGGGTACAAGTGAACAACCCAGGGGAGCCTTTACGCAACCCACATGCAACTGGACCCTCCGGGTTCGCTGTTCCTGAGCAAACCTAAACGTAACCCTAGCCGTCATCGTAGATGAGTGAAAAATCAGGCCCCAGGAAATGCGTTGCGAACCCCTTTGGACCATCCAAAAGTGCCCCCAAAGGAAGGCTTTGGGTACAAGAGAACTCCCCAGGGGAGCCTTTACGCAGCCCCACATGCAACTGGACCCTCCGGGTTCGCTGTTCTTGAGCAAACCTAAACGTAGCCCTAGCCGTCATCGGAGACGACTGAAAAATCAGGCCCCAGGAAATGCGTTGCGAGCCCCTTTGGACCATCCAAAAGTGCCCCCAAAGGAAGGCTTTGGGTACAAGTGAACTCCCCAGGGGAGCCTTTACGCAGCCCCACATGCAACTGGACCCTCCGGGTTCGCTGTTCCTGAGCATCCCTAAACATAGCCCTAGCTGGCATCGAAGACGACTGAAAAATCAGGCCCCAGGAAATGTGTTCCGAGCCCTTTTTGCCCATCCAAAAGTGCCCCCAAAGGAAGGCTTTGGGTACAAGAGAACTCCCCAGGGGAGCCTTTACGCAGCCCCACATGCAACTGGACCCTCCGGGTTCGCTGTTTCCGAGCATCCCTAAACATAGCCCTAGTCGGCATCGAAGACGACTGAAAAATCAGGCCCCAGGAAATGCGTTCCGAGCCCTTTTCGCCCATCCAAAAGTGCCCCCAAAGGAAGGCTTTGGGTACAAGAGAACTCCCCAGGGGAGCCTTTACGCAGCCCCACATGCAACTGGACCCTCCGGGTTCGCTGTTCCTGAGCAAACCTAAACGTAACCCTAGCCGTCATCGTAGATGAGTGAAAAATCAGGCCCCAGGAAATGCGTTGCGAACCCCTTTGGACCATCCAAAAGTGCCCCCAAAGGAAGGCTTTGGGTACAAGAGAACTCCCCAGGGGAGCCTTTACGCAGCCCCACATGCAACTGGACCCTCCGGGTTCGCTGTTCCTGAGCAAACCTAAACGTAGCCCTAGCCGGCATCGGAGACGACTGAAAAATCAGGCCCCAGGAAATGCGTTGCGAGCCCCTTTGGACCATCCAAAAGTGCCCCCAAAGGAAGGCTTTGGGTACAAGTGAACTCCCCAGGGGAGCCTTTACGCAGCCCCACATGCAACTGGACCCTCCGGGTTCGCTGTTTCCGAGCATCCCTAAACATAGCCCTAGCCGGCATCGAAGACGACTGAAAAATCAGGCCCCAGGAAATGCGTTGCGAGCCCTTTTCGCCCATCCAAAAGTGCCCCCAAAGGAAGGCTTTGGGTACAAGAGAACTCCCCAGGGGAGCCTTTACGCAGCCCCACATGCAACTGGACCCTCCGGGTTCGCTGTTCCTGAGCAAACCTAAACGTAGCCCTAGCCGTCATCGGAGACGACTGAAAAATCAGGCCCCAGGAAATGCGTTGCGAGCCCCTTTGGACCATCCAAAAGTGTCCCCAAAGGAAGGCTTTGGGTACAAGAGAACTCCCCAGGGGAGCCTTTACGCAGCCCCACATGCAACTGGACCCTCCGGGTTCGCTGTTCCTGAGCAAACCTAAACGTAGCCCTAGCCGTCATCGGAGACGACTGAAAAATCAGGCCCCAGGAAATGCGTTGCGAGCCCTTTTCGCCCATCCAAAAGTGCCCCCAAAGGAAGGCTTTGGGTACAAGAGAACTCCCCAGGGGAGCCTTTACGCAGCCCCACATGCAACTGAACCCTCCGGGTTCGCTGTTCCTGAGCAAACCTAAACGTAGCCCTAGCCGTCATCGGAGACGACTGAAAAATCAGGCCCCAGGAAATGCGTTGCGAGCCCTTTTCGCCCATCCAAAAGTGCCCCCAAAGGAAGGCTTTGGGTACAAGTGAACTCCCCAGGGGAGCCTTTACGCAGCCCCACATGCAACTGGACCCTCCGGGTTCGCTGTTTCCGAGCATCCCTAAACATAGCCCTAGCCGGCATCGAAGACGACTGAAAAATCAGGCCCCAGGAAATGCGTTGCGAGCCCTTTTCGCCCATCCAAAAGTGCCCCCAAAGGAAGGCTTTGGGTACAAGAGAACTCCCCAGGGGAGCCTTTACGCAGCCCCACATGCAACTGGACCCTCCGGGTTCGCTGTTCCTGAGCAAACCTAAACGTAACCCTAGCCGTCATCGGAGACGAGTGAAAAATCAGGCCCCAGGAAATGCGTTGCGAGCCCTTTTCGCCCATCCAAAAGTGCCCCCAAAGGAAGGCTTTGGGTACAAGAGAACTCCCCAGGGGAGCCTTTACGCAGCCCCACATGCAACTGGACCCTCCGGGTTCGCTGTTTCCGAGCATCCCTAAACATAGCCCTAGCCGGCATCGAAGACGACTGAAAAATCAGGCCCCAGGAAATGTGTTCCGAGCCCTTTTTGCCCATCCAAAAGTGCCCCCAAAGGAAGGCTTTGGGTACAAGAGAACTCCCCAGGGGAGCCTTTACGCAGCCCCACATGCAACTGGACCCTCCGGGTTCGCTGTTTCCGAGCATCCCTAAACATAGCCCTAGTCGGCATCGAACACGACTGAAAAATCAGGCCCCAGGAAATGCGTTGCGAGCCCTTTTCGCCCATCCAAAAGTGCCCCCAAAGGAAGGCTTTGGGTACAAGAGAACTCCCCAGGGGAGCCTTTACGCAGCCCCACATGCAACTGGACCCTCCGGGTTCGCTGTTCCTGAGCAAACCTAAACGTAGCCCTAGCCGTCATCGGAGACGACTGAAAAATCAGGCCCCAGGAAATGCGTTGCGAGCCCCTTTGGACCATCCAAAAGTGCCCCCAAAGGAAGGCTTTGGGTACAAGTGAACTCCCCAGGGGAGCCTTTACGCAGCCCCACATGCAACTGGACCCTCCGGGTTCGCTGTTTCCGAGCATCCCTAAACATAGCCCTAGCCGGCATCGAAGACGACTGAAAAATCAGGCCCCAGGAAATGCGTTGCGAGCCCTTTTCGCCCATCCAAAAGTGCCCCCAAAGGAAGGCTTTGGGTACAAGAGAACTCCCCAGGGGAGCCTTTACGCAGCCCCACATGCAACTGGACCCTCCGGGTTCGCTGTTCCTGAGCAAACCTAAACGTAGCCCTAGCCGTCATCGGAGACGACTGAAAAATCAGGCCCCAGGAAATGCGTTGCGAGCCCCTTTGGACCATCCAAAAGTGCCCCCAAAGGAAGGCTTTGGGTACAAGAGAACTCCCCAGGGGAGCCTTTACGCAGCCCCACATGCAACTGGACCCTCCGGGTTCGCTGTTTCCGAGCATCCCTAAACATAGCCCTAGTCGGCATCGAAGACGACTGAAAAATCAGGCCTCAGGAAATGCGTTGCGAGCCCTTTTCGCCCATCCAAATGTGCCCCAAAGGAAGGCTTTGGGTACAAGAGAACTCCCCGGGGGAGCCTTTACGCAGGCCCACATGCAACTGGACCCTCCGGGTTCGCTGTTCCTGAGCAAACCTAAACGTAGCCCTAGCCGTCATCGTAGATGAGTGAAAAATCAGGCCCCAGGAAATGCGTTGCGAACCCCTTTGGACCATCCAAAAGTGCCCCCAAAGGAAGGCTTTGGGTACAAGAGAACTCCCCGGGGGAGCCTTTACGCAGGCCCACATGCAACTGGACCCTCCGGGTTCGCTGTTCCTGAGCAAACCTAAACGTAGCCCTAGCCGTCATCGGAGACGACTGAAAAATCAGGCCCCAGGAAATGCGTTGCGAGCCCCTTTGGACCATCCAAAAGTGCCCCCAAAGGAAGGCTTTGGGTACAAGTGAACTCCCCAGGGGAGCCTTTACGCAGCCCCACATGCAACTGGACCCTCCGGGTTCGCTGTTTCCGAGCATCCCTAAACATAGCCCTAGCCGGCATCGAAGACGACTGAAAAATCAGGCCCCAGGAAATGCGTTGCGAGCCCTTTTCGCCCATCCAAAAGTGCCCCCAAAGGAAGGCTTTGGGTACAAGAGAACTCCCCAGGGGAGCCTTTACGCAGCCCCACATGCAACTGGACCCTCCGGGTTCGCTGTTCCTGAGCAAACCTAAACGTAACCCTAGCCGTCATCGTAGATGAGTGAAAAATCAGGCCCCAGGAAATGCGTTGCGAACCCCTTTGGACCATCCAAAAGTGCCCCCAAAGGAAGGCTTTGGGTACAAGAGAACTCCCCAGGGGAGCCTTTACGCAGCCCCACATGCAACTGGACCCTCCGGGTTCGCTGTTCCTGAGCAAACCTAAACGTAGCCCTAGCCGGCATCGGAGACGACTGAAAAATCAGGCCCCAGGAAATGCGTTCCGAGCCCCTTTGGACCATCCAAAAGTGCCCCCAAAGGAAGGCTTTGGGTACAAGTGAACTCCCCAGGGGAGCCTTTACGCAGCCCCACATGCAACTGGACCCTCCGGGTTCGCTGTTTCCGAGCATCCCTAAACATAGCCCTAGCCGGCATCGAAGACGACTGAAAAATCAGGCCCCAGGAAATGCGTTGCGAGCCCTTTTCGCCCATCCAAAAGTGCCCCCAAAGGAAGGCTTTGGGTACAAGAGAACTCCCCAGGGGAGCCTTTACGCAGCCCCACATGCAACTGGACCCTCCGGGTTCGCTGTTCCTGAGCAAACCTAAACGTAGCCCTAGCCGTCATCGGAGACGACTGAAAAATCAGGCCCCAGGAAATGCGTTGCGAGCCCCTTTGGACCATCCAAAAGTGCCCCCAAAGGAAGGCTTTGGGTACAAGTGAACTCCCCAGGGGAGCCTTTACGCAGCCCCACATGCAACTGGACCCTCCGGGTTCGCTGTTTCCGAGCATCCCTAAACATAGCCCTAGCCGGCATCGAAGACGACTGAAAAATCAGGCCCCAGGAAATGCGTTGCGAGCCCTTTTCGCCCATCCAAAAGTGCCCCCAAAGGAAGGCTTTGGGTACAAGAGAACTCCCCAGGGGAGCGTTTACGCAGCCCCACATGCAACTGGACCCTCCGGGTTCGCTGTTCCTGAGCAAACCTAAACGTAGCCCTAGCCGTCATCGGAGACGACTGAAAAATCAGGCCCCAGGAAATGCGTTGCGAGCCCCTTTGGACCATCCAAAAGTGCCCCCAAAGGAAGGCTTTGGGTACAAGAGAACTCCCCAGGGGAGCCTTTACGCAGCCCCACATGCAACTGGACCCTCCGGGTTCGCTGTTTCCGAGCATCCCTAAACATAGCCCTAGTCGGCATCGAAGACGACTGAAAAATCAGGCCTCAGGAAATGCGTTGCGAGCCCTTTTCGCCCATCCAAATGTGCCCCAAAGGAAGGCTTTGGGTACAAGAGAACTCCCCGGGGGAGCCTTTACGCAGGCCCACATGCAACTGGACCCTCCGGGTTCGCTGTTCCTGAGCAAACCTAAACGTAGCCCTAGCCGTCATCGAAGACGACTGAAAAATCAGGCCCCAGGAAATGCGTTTCGAGCCCTTTTCGCCCATCCAAAAGTGTCCCCAAAGGAAGGCTTTGGGTACAAGAGAACTCCCCAGGGGAGCCTTTACGCAGCCCCACATGCAACTGGACCCTCCGGGTTCGCTGTTTCCGAGCATCCCTAAACATAGCCCTTGTCGGCATCGAAGACGACTGAAAAATCAGGCCCCAGGAAATGCGTTCCGAGCCCTTTTTGCCCATCCAAAAGTGCCCCCAAAGGAAGGCTTTGGGTACAAGTGAACTCCCCAGGGGAGCCTTTACGCAGCCCCACATGCAACTGGACCCTCCGGGTTCGCTGTTCCTGAGCAAACCTAGACGTAGCCCTAGCCGTCATCGAAGACGACTGAAAAATCAGGCCCCAGGAAATGCGTTGCGAGCCCCTTTGGACCATCCAAAAGTGCCCCCAAAGGAAGGCTTTGGGTACAAGTGAACTCCCCAGGGGAGCCTTTACGCAGCCCTACATGCAACTGGACCCTCCGGGTTCGCTGTTCCTGAGCAAACCTAAACGTAGCCCTAGCCGTCATCGTAGATGAGTGAAAAATCAGGCCCCAGGAAATGCGTTGCGAACCCCTTTGGACCATCCAAAAGTGCCCCCAAAGGAAGGCTTTGGGTACAAGTGAACTCCCCAGGGGAGCCTTTACGCAGCCCCACATGCAACTGGACCCTCCGGGTTCGCTGTTCCTGAGCAAACCTAAACATAGCCCTAGCCGGCATCGAAGACGACTGAAAAATCAGTCCCCAGGAAATGCGTTGCGAGCCCTTTTCGCCCATCCAAAAGTGCCCCCAAAGGAAGGCTTTGGGTACAAGAGAACTCCCCAGGGGAGCCTTTACGCAGCCCCACATGCAACTGGACCCTCCGGGTTCGCTGTTCCTGAGCAAACCTAAACGTAGCCCTAGCCGTCATCGGAGACGACTGAAAAATCAGGCCCCAGGAAATGCATTGCGAGCCCCTTTGGACCATCCAAAAGTGCCCCCAAAGGAAGGCTTTGGGTACAAGAGAACTCCCCAGGGGAGCCTTTACGCAGCCCCACATGCAACTGGACCCTCCGGGTTCGCTGTTTCCGAGCATCCCTAAACATAGCCCTAGTCGGCATCGAAGACGACTGAAAAATCAGGCCTCAGGAAATGCGTTGCGAGCCCTTTTCGCCCATCCAAATGTGCCCCAAAGGAAGGCTTTGGGTACAAGAGAACTCCCCGGGGGAGCCTTTACGCAGGCCCACATGCAACTGGACCCTCCGGGTTCGCTGTTCCTGAGCAAACCTAAACGTAGCCCTAGCCGTCATCGAAGACGACTGAAAAATCAGGCCCCAGGAAATGCGTTTCGAGCCCTTTTCGCCCATCCAAAAGTGTCCCCAAAGGAAGGCTTTGGGTACAAGAGAACTCCCCAGGGGAGCCTTTACGCAGCCCCACATGCAACTGGACCCTCCGGGTTCGCTGTTTCCGAGCATCCCTAAACATAGCCCTTGTCGGCATCGAAGACGACTGAAAAATCAGGCCCCAGGAAATGCGTTCCGAGCCCTTTTTGCCCATCCAAAAGTGCCCCCAAAGGAAGGCTTTGGGTACAAGTGAACTCCCCAGGGGAGCCTTTACGCAGCCCCACATGCAACTGGACCCTCCGGGTTCGCTGTTCCTGAGCAAACCTAGACGTAGCCCTAGCCGTCATCGAAGACGACTGAAAAATCAGGCCCCAGGAAATGCGTTCCGAGCCCTTTTTGCCCATCCAAAAGTGCCCCCAAAGGAAGGCTTTGGGTACAAGAGAACTCCCCAGGGGAGCCTTTACGCAGCCCCACATGCAACTGGACCCTCCGGGTTCGCTGTTTCCGAGCATCCCTAAACATAGCCCTAGCCGGCATCGAAGACGACTGAAAAATCAGGCCCCAGGAAATGCGTTGCGAGCCCTTTTCGCTCATCCATAAGTGCCCCCAAAGGAAGGCTTTGGGTACAAGAGAACTCCCCAGGGGAGCCTTTACGCAGCCCCACATGCAACTGGACCCTCCGGGTTCGCTGTTCCTGAGCAAACCTAAACGTAGCCCTAGCCGTCATCGGAGACGACTGAAAAATCAGGCCCCAGGAAATGCGTTGCGAGCCCTTTTCGCCCATCCAAAAGTGCCCCCAAAGGAAGGCTTTGGGTACAAGAGAACTCCCCAGGGGAGCCTTTACGCAGCCCCACATGCAACTGGACCCTCCGGGTTCGCTGTTTCCGAGCATCCCTAAACATAGCCCTAGTCGGCATCGAAGACGACTGAAAAATCAGGCCCCAGGAAATGCGTTGCGAGCCCCTTTGGACCATCCAAAAGTGCCCCCAAAGGAAGGCTTTGGGTACAAGTGAACTCCCCAGGGGAGCGTTTACGCAGCCCCACATGCAACTGGACCCTCCGGGTTCGCTTTTTCCGAGCATCCCTAAACATAGACCGAGACGGCATCGCCACGACTGAAAAATCAGGCCCCAGGAAATGCGTTGCGAGCCCTTTTCGCCCATCCAAAAGTGCCCCCAAAGGAAGGCTTTGGGTACAAGAGAACTCCCCAGGGGAGCCTTTACGCAGGCCCACATGCAACTGGACCCTCCGGGTTCGCTGTTCCTGAGCAAACCTAAACGTAGCCTTAGCCGTCATCGGAGACGACTGAAAAATCAGGCCCCAGGAAATGCGTTGCGAGCCCCTTTGGACCATCCAAAAGTGCCCCCAAAGGAAGGCTTTGGGTACAAGAGAACTCCCCAGGGGAGCCTTTACGCAGCCCCACATGCAACTGGACCCTCCGGGTTCGCTGTTTCCGAGCATCCCTAAACGTAGCCCAAGTCGGCATCGAAGACGACTGAAAAATCAGGCCCCAGGAAATGCGTTGCGAGCCCTTTTTGTCCATCCAAAAGTGCCCCCAAAGGAAGGCTTTGGGTACAAGAGAACTCCCCAGGGGAGCCTTTACGCAGCCCCACATGCAACTGGACCCTCCGGGTTCGCTGTTCCTGAGCAAACCTAAACGTAGCCCTAGCCGTCATCGGAGACGACTGAAAAATCAGGCCCCAGGAAATGCGTTGCGAGCCCCTTTGGACCATCCAAAAGTGCCCCCAAAGGAAGGCTTTGGGTACAAGTGAACTCCCCAGGGGAGCCTTTACGCAGCCCCACATGCAACTGGACCCTCCGGGTTCGCTGTTCCTGAGCAAACCTAAACGTAGCCCTAGCCGTCATCGTAGATGAGTGAAAAATCAGGCCCCAGGAAATGCGTTGCGAACCCCTTTGGACCATCCAAAAGTGCCCCCAAAGGAAGGCTTTGGGTACAAGAGAACTCCCCAGGGGAGCCTTTACGCAGCCCCACATGCAACTGGACCCTCCGGGTTCGCTGTTTCCGAGCATCCCTAAACATAGCCCTAGTCGGCATCGAAGACGACTGAAAAATCATGCCCCAGGAAATGCGTTGCGAGCCCTTTTCGCCCATCCAAAAGTGCCCCCAAAGGAAGGCTTTGGGTACAAGAGAACTCCCCAGGGGAGCCTTTACGCAGCCCCACATGCAACTGGACCCTCCGGGTTCGCTGTTCCTGAGCAAACCTAAACGTAGCCCTAGCCGTCATCGGAGACGACTGAAAAATCAGGCCCCAGGAAATGCGTTGCGAGCCCCTTTGGACCATCCAAAAGTGCCCCCAAAGGAAGGCTTTGGGTACAAGTGAACTCCCCAGGGGAGCCTTTACGCAGCCCCACATGCAACTGGACCCTCCGGGTTCGCTGTTTCCGAGCATCCCTAAACATAGCCCTAGCCGGCATCGAAGACGACTGAAAAATCAGGCCCCAGGAAATGCGTTGCGAGCCCTTTTCGCCCATCCAAAAGTGCCCCCAAAGGAAGGCTTTGGGTACAAGAGAACTCCCCAGGGGAGCCTTTACGCAGCCCCACATGCAACTGGACCCTCCGGGTTCGCTGTTCCTGAGCAAACCTAAACGTAGCCCTAGCCGTCATCGTATATGAGTGAAAAATCAGGCCCCAGGAAATGCGTTGCGAGCCCCTTTGGACCATCCAAAAGTGCCCCCAAAGGAAGGCTTTGGGTACAAGAGAACTCCCCAGGGGAGCCTTTACGCAGCCCCACATGCAACTGGACCCTCCGGGTTCGCTGTTTCCGAGCATCCCTAAACATAGCCCTAGTCGGCATCGAAGACGACTGAAAAATCAGGCCTCAGGAAATGCGTTGCGAGCCCTTTTCGCCCATCCAAATGTGCCCCAAAGGAAGGCTTTGGGTACAAGAGAACTCCCCAGGGGAGCCTTTACGCAGGCCCACATGCAACTGGACCCTCCGGGTTCGCTGTTCCTGAGCAAACCTAAACGTAGCCCTAGCCGTCATCGAAGACGACTGAAAAATCAGGCCCCAGGAAATGCGTTTCGAGCCCTTTTCGCCCATCCAAAAGTGTCCCCAAAGGAAGGCTTTGGGTACAAGAGAACTCCCCAGGGGAGCCTTTACGCAGCCCCACATGCAACTGGACCCTCCGGGTTCGCTGTTTCCGAGCATCCCTAAACATAGCCCTAGCCGTCATCGAAGACGACTGAAAAATCAGGCCCCAGGAAATGCGTTCCGAGCCCTTTTTGCCCATCCAAAAGTGCCCCCAAAGGAAGGCTTTGGGTACAAGTGAACTCCCCAGGGGAGCCTTTACGCAGCCCCACATGCAACTGGACCCTCCGGGTTCGCTGTTCCTGAGCAAACCTAGACGTAGCCCTAGCCGTCATCGAAGACGACTGAAAAATCAGGCCCCAGGAAATGCGTTCCGAGCCCTTTTTGCCCATCCAAAAGTGCCCCCAAAGGAAGGCTTTGGGTACAAGAGAACTCCCCAGGGGAGCCTTTACGCAGCCCCACATGCAACTGGACCCTCCGGGTTCGCTGTTCCTGAGCAAACCTAAACGTAGCCCTAGCCGTCATCGGAAACGACTGAAAAATCAGGCCCCAGGAAATGCGTTGCGAGCCCCTTTGGACCATCCAAAAGTGCCCCCAAAGGAAGGCTTTGGGTACAAGTGAACTCCCCAGGGGAGCCTTTACGCAGCCCCACATGCAACTGGACCCTCCGGGTTCGCTGTTTCCGAGCATCCCTAAACATAGCCCTAGCCGTCATCGGAGACGACTGAAAAATCAGGCCCCAGGAAATGCGTTGCGAGCCCCTTTGGACCATCCAAAAGTGCCCCCAAAGGAAGGCTTTGGGTACAAGTGAACTCCCCAGGGGAGCCTTTACGCAGCCCCACATGCAACTGGACCCTCCGGGTTCGCTGTTTCCGAGCATCCCTAAACATAGACCGAGACGGCATCGAACACGACTGAAAAATCAGGCCCCAGGAAATGCGTTGCGAGCCCTTTTCGCCCATCCAAAAGTGCCCCCAAAGGAAGGCTTTGGGTACAAGAGAACTCCCCAGGGGAGCCTTTACGCAGCCCCACATGCAACTGGACCCTCCGGGTTCGCTGTTCCTGAGCAAACCTAAACGTATCCCTAGCCGTCATCGTAGATGAGTGAAAAATCAGGCCCCAGGAAATGCGTTGCGAACCCCTTTGGACCATCCAAAAGTGCCCCCAAAGGAAGGCTTTGGGTACAAGAGAACTCCCCAGGGGAGCCTTTACGCAGCCCCACATGCAACTGGACCCTCCGGGTTCGCTGTTCCTGAGCAAACCTAAACGTAGCCCTAGCCGGCATCGGAGACGAGTGAAAAATCAGGCCCCAGGAAATGCGTTGCGAGCCCCTTTGGACCATCCAAAAGTGCCCCCAAAGGAAGGCTTTGGGTACAAGTGAACTCCCCAGGGGAGCCTTTACGCAGCCCCACATGCAACTGGACCCTCCGGGTTCGCTGTTTCCGAGCATCCCTAAACATAGCCCTAGCCGGCATCGAAGACGACTGAAAAATCAGGCCCCAGGAAATGCGTTGCGAGCCCTTTTCGCCCATCCAAAAGTGCCCCCAAAGGAAGGCTTTGGGTACAAGAGAACTCCCCAGGGGAGCCTTTACGCAGCCCCACATGCAACTGGACCCTCCGGGTTCGCTGTTCCTGAGCAAACCTAAACGTAGCCCTAGCCGTCATCGGAGACGACTGAAAAATCAGGCCCCAGGAAATGCGTTGCGAGCCCCTTTGGACCATCCAAAAGTGCCCCCAAAGGAAGGCTTTGGGTACAAGAGAACTCCCCAGGGGAGCCTTTACGCAGGCCCACATGCAACTGGACCCTCCGGGTTCGCTGTTCCTGAGCAAACCTAAACGTAGCCCTAGCCGTCATCGAAGACGACTGAAAAATCAGGCCCCAGGAAATGCGTTTCGAGCCCTTTTCGCCCATCCAAAAGTGTCCCCAAAGGAAGGCTTTGGGTACAAGAGAACTCCCCAGGGGAGCCTTTACGCAGCCCCACATGCAACTGGACCCTCCGGGTTCGCTGTTCCTGAGCAAACCTAAACGTAGCCCTAGCCGTCATCGTAGATGAGTGAAAAATCAGGCCCCAGGAAATGCGTTGCGAGCCCCTTTGGACCATCCAAAAGTGCCCCCAAAGGAAGGCTTTGGGTACAAGAGAACTCCCCAGGGGAGCCTTTACGCAGCCCCACATGCAACTGGACCCTCCGGGTTCGCTGTTCCTGAGCAAACCTAAACGTAGCCCTAGCCGTCAACGGAGACGAGTGAAAAATCAGGCCCCAGGAAATGCGTTGCGAGCCCCTTTGGACCATCCAAAAGTGCCCCCAAAGGAAGGCTTTGGGTACAAGTGAACTCCCCAGGGGAGCCTTTACGCAGCCCCACATGCAACTGGACCCTCCGGGTTCGCTGTTTCCGAGCAAACCTAAACGTAGCCCTAGTCGGCATCGAAGACGACTGAAAAATCAGGCCCCAGGAAATGCGTTGCGAGCCCTTTTTGCCCATCCAAAAGTGCCCCCAAAGGAAGGCTTTGGGTACAAGAGAACTCCCCAGGGGAGCCTTTACGCAGCCCCACATGCAACTGGACCCTCCGGGTTCGCTGTTTCCGAGCATCCCTAAACATAGCCCTAGCCGGCATCGAAGACGAGTGAAAAATCAGGCCCCAGGAAATGCGTTGCGAGCCCTTTTCGCTCATCCATAAGTGCCCCCAAAGGAAGGCTTTGGGTACAAGAGAACTCCCCAGGGGAGCCTTTACGCAGCCCCACATGCAACTGGACCCTCCGGGTTCGCTGTTCCTGAGCAAACCTAAACGTAGCCCTAGCCGTCATCGGAGACGACTGAAAAATCAGGCCCCAGGAAATGCGTTGCGAGCCCTTTTCGCCCATCCAAAAGTGCCCCCAAAGGAAGGCTTTGGGTACAAGAGAACTCCCCAGGGGAGCCTTTACGCAGCCCCACATGCAACTGGACCCTCCGGGTTCGCTGTTTCCGAGCATCCCTAAACATAGCCCTAGTCGGCATCGAAGACGACTGAAAAATCAGGCCCCAGGAAATGCGTTGCGAGCCCTTTTCGCCCATCCAAAAGTGCCCCAAAGGAAGGCTTTGGGTACAAGAGAACTCCCCGGGGGAGCCTTTACGCAGCCCCACATGCAACTGGACCCTCCGGGTTCGCTGTTCCTGAGCATCCCTAAACGTAGCCCTAGCCGTCATCGAAGACGACTGAAAAATCAGGCCCCAGGAAATGCGTTGCGAGCCCCTTTGGACCATCCAAAAGTGCCCCCAAAGGAAGGCTTTGGGTACAAGAGAACTCCCCAGGGGAGCCTTTACGCAGCCCCACATGCAACTGGACCCTCCGGGTTCGCTTTTTCCGAGCATCCCTAAACATAGACCGAGACGGCATCGAACACGACTGAAAAATCAGGCCCCAGGAAATGCGTTGCGAGCCCTTTTCGCCCATCCAAAAGTGCCCCCAAAGGAAGGCTTTGGGT
>NW_027076261.1:170000-172500 GCF_963932015.1 Anas acuta | reverse complement strand
CAAAGGAAGGCTTTGGGTACAAGAGAACTCCCCAGGGGAGCCTTTACGCAGCCCCACATGCAACTGGACCCTCCGGGTTCGCTGTTCCTGAGCAAACCTAAACGTAGCCCTAGCCGTCATCGGAGATGACTGAAAAATCAGGCCCCAGGAAATGCGTTGCGAGCCCTTTTCGCCCATCCAAAAGTGCCCCCAAAGGAAGGCTTTGGGTACAAGAGAACTCCCCAGGGGAGCCTTTACGCAGCCCCACATGCAACTGGACCCTCCGGGTTCGCTGTTTCCGAGCAAACCTAAACATAGCCCTAGCCGGCATCGAAGACGACTGAAAATTCAGGTCCCAGGAAATGCGTTGCGAGCCCTTTTCGCCCATCCAAAAGTGCCCCCAAAGGAAGGCTTTGGGTACAAGAGAACTCCCCAGGGGAGCCTTTACGCAGCCCCACATGCAACTGGACCCTCCGGGTTCGCTGTTCCTGAGCAAACCTAAACGTAGCCCTAGCCGTCATCGGAGACGAGTGAAAAATCAGGCCCCAGGAAATGCGTTGCGAGCCCCTTTGGACCATCCAAAAGTGCCCCCAAAGGAAGGCTTTGGGTACAAGTGAACTCCCCAGGGGAGCCTTTACGCAGCCCCACATGCAACTGGACCCTCCGGGTTCACTGTTTCCGAGCATCCCTAAACATAGCCCTAGCCGGCATCGAAGATGAGTGAAAAATCAGGCCCCAGGAAATGCGTTGCGAGCCCTTTTCGCCCATCCAAAAGTGCCCCCAAAGGAAGGCTTTGGGTACAAGAGAACTCCCCAGGGGAGCCTTTACGCAGCCCCACATGCAACTGGACCCTCCGGGTTCGCTGTTCCTGAGCAAACCTAAACGTAGCCCTAGCCGTCATCGGAGACGACTGAAAAATCAGGCCCCAGGAAATGCGTTGCGAGCCCCTTTGGACCATCCAAAAGTGCCCCCAGAGGAAGGCTTTGGGTACAAGTGAACTCCCCAGGGGAGCCTTTACGCAGCCCCACATGCAACTGGACCCTCCGGGTTCGCTGTTTCCGAGCATCCCTAAACATAGCCCTAGCCGTCATCGAAGACGACTGAAAAATCAGGCCCCATAAAATGCGTTGCGAGCCCTTTTCGCCCATCCAAAAGTGCCCCCAAAGGAAGGCTTTGGGTACAAGAGAACTCCCCAGGGGAGCCTTTACGCAGCCCCACATGCAACTGGACCCTCCGGGTTCGCTGTTCCTGAGCAAACCTAAACGTAGCCCTAGCCGTCATCGTAGATGAGTGAAAAATCAGGCCCCAGGAAATGCGTTGCGAACCCCTTTGGACCATCCAAAAGTGCCCCCAAAGGAAGGCTTTGGGTACAAGAGAACTCCCCAGGGGAGCCTTTACGCAGCCCCACATGCAACTGGACCCTCCGGGTTCGCTGTTTCCGAGCATCCCTAAACATAGCCCTAGTCGACATCGAAGACGACTGAAAAATCAGGCCCCAGGAAATGCGTTGCGAGCCCTTTTCGCCCATCCAAAAGTGCCCCCAAAGGAAGGCTTTGGGTACAAGAGAACTCCCCAGGGGAGCCTTTACGCAGCCCCACATGCAACTGGACCCTCCGGGTTCGCTGTTCCTGAGCAAACCTAAACGTAGCCCTAGCCGTCATCGGAGACGACTGAAAATTCAGGTCCCAGGAAATGCGTTGCGAGCCCTTTTCGCCCATCCAAAAGTGCCCCCAAAGGAAGGCTTTGGGTACAAGAGAACTCCCCAGGGGAGCCTTTACGCAGCCCCACATGCAACTGGACCCTCCGGGTTCGCTGTTCCTGAGCAAACCTAAACGTAGCCCTAGCCGTCATCGGAGACGACTGAAAAATCAGGCCCCAGGAAATGCGTTGCGAGCCCCTTTGGACCATCCAAAAGTGCCCCCAGAGGAAGGCTTTGGGTACAAGTGAACTCCCCAGGGGAGCCTTTACGCAGCCCCACATGCAACTGGACCCTCCGGGTTCGCTGTTTCCGAGCATCCCTAAACGTAGCCCTAGCCGGCATCGAAGACGACTGAAAAATCAGGCCCCATAAAATGCGTTGCGAGCCCTTTTCGCCCATCCAAAAGTGCCCCCAAAGGAAGGCTTTGGGTACAAGAGAACTCCCCAGGGGAGCCTTTACGCAGCCCCACATGCAACTGGACCCTCCGGGTTCGCTGTTCCTGAGCAAACCTAAACGTAGCCCTAGCCGTCATCGTAGATGAGTGAAAAATCAGGCCCCAGGAAATGCGTTGCGAACCCCTTTGGACCATCCAAAAGTGCCCCCAAAGGAAGGCTTTGGGTACAAGAGAACTCCCCAGGGGAGCCTTTACGCAGCCCCACATGCAACTGGACCCTCCGGGTTCGCTGTTTCCGAGCATCCCTAAACATAGCCCTAGTCGACATCGAAGACGACTGAAAAATCAGGCCCCAGGAAATGCGTTGCGAGCCCTTTTCGCCCATCCAAAAGTGCCCCCAAAGGAAGGCTTTGGGTACAAGTGAACTC
>NW_027076261.1:140000-165000 GCF_963932015.1 Anas acuta | reverse complement strand
GTAGATGAGTGAAAAATCAGGCCCCAGGAAATGCGTTGCGAACCCCTTTGGACCATCCAAAAGTGCCCCCAAAGGAAGGCTTTGGGTACAAGAGAACTCCCCAGGGGAGCCTTTACGCAGCCCCACATGCAACTGGACCCTCCGGGTTCGCTGTTTCCGAGCATCCCTAAACATAGCCCTAGTCGACATCGAAGACGACTGAAAAATCAGGCCCCAGGAAATGCGTTGCGAGCCCTTTTCGCCCATCCAAAAGTGCCCCCAAAGGAAGGCTTTGGGTACAAGAGAACTCCCCAGGGGAGCCTTTACGCAGCCCCACATGCAACTGGACCCTCCGGGTTCGCTGTTCCTGAGCAAACCTAAACGTAACCCTAGCCGTCATCGTAGATGAGTGAAAAATCAGGCCCCAGGAAATGCGTTGCGAACCCCTTTGGACCATGCAAAAGTGCCCCCAAAGGAAGGCTTTGGGTACAAGAGAACTCCCCAGGGGAGCCTTTACGCAGCCCCACATGCAACTGGACCCTCCGGGTTCGCTGTTCCTGATCAAACCTAAACGTAGCCCTAGCCGTCATCGGAGACGACTGAAAAATCAGGCCCCAGGAAATGCATTGGGAGCCCTTTTCGCCCATCCAAAAGTGCCCCCAAAGGAAGGCTTTGGGTACAAGAGAACTCCCCAGGGGAGCCTTTACGCAGCCCCACATGCAACTGGACCCTCCGGGTTCGCTGTTTCCGAGCAAACCTAAACATAGCACTAGCCGGCATCGAAGACGACTGAAAAATCAGGCCCCAGGAAATGTGTTCCGAGCCCTTTTTGCCCATCCAAAAGTGCCCCCAAAGGAAGGCTTTGGGTACAAGAGAACTCCCCAGGGGAGCCTTTACGCAGCCCCACATGCAACTGGACCCTCCGGGTTCACTGTTCCTGAGCAAACCTAAACGTACCCCTAGCCGTCATCGGAGACGACTGAAAAATCAGGCCCCAGGAAATGCGTTGCGAGCTCTTTTCGCCCATCCAAAAGTGCCCCCAAAGGAAGGCTTTGGGTACAAGAGAACTCCCCAGGGGAGCCTTTACGCAGCCCCACATGCAACTGGACCCTCGAGGTTCGCTATTTCCGAGCATCCCTAAACATAGCCCTAGACGGCATCGAAGACGACTGAAAAATCAGGCCCCAGGAAATGCGTTGCGAGCCCTTTTTGCCCATCCAAAAGTGCCCCCAAAGGAAGGCTTTGGGTACAAGAGAACTCCCCAGGGGAGCCTTTACGCAGCCCCACATGCAACTGGACCCTCCGGGTTCACTGTTTCCGAGCATCCCTAAACATAGCCCTAGTCGACATCGAAGACGACTGAAAAATCAGGCCCCAGGAAATGCGTTGCGAGACCTTTTCGCCCATCCAAATGTGCCCCCAAAGGAAGGCTTTGGGTACAAGAGAATTCCCCAGGGGAGCCTTTACGCAGCCCCACATGCAACTGGACCCTCCGGGTTCGCTGTTCCTGAGCAAACCTAAACGTAGCCCTAGCCGTCATCGGAGACGACTGAAAAATCAGGCCCCAGGAAATGCGTTGCGAGCCCCTTTGGACCATCCAAAAGTGCCCCCAGAGGAAGGCTTTGGGTACAAGTGAACTCCCCAGGGGAGCCTTTACGCAGCCCCACATGCAACTGGACCCTCCGGGTTCGCTGTTTCCGAGCATCCCTAAACGTAGCCCTAGCCGGCATCGAAGACGACTGAAAAATCAGGCCCCAGGAAATGCGTTGCGAGCCCTTTTCGCCCATCCAAAAGTGCCCCCAAAGGAAGGCTTTGGGTACAAGAGAACTCCCCAGGGGAGCCTTTACGCAGCCCCACATGCAACTGGACCCTCCGGGTTCGCTGTTCCTGAGCAAACCTAAACGTAGCCCTAGCCGTCATCGTAGATGAGTGAAAAATCAGGCCCCAGGAAATGCGTTGCGAACCCCTTTGGACCATCCAAAAGTGCCCCCAAAGGAAGGCTTTGGGTACAAGAGAACTCCCCAGGGGAGCCTTTACGCAGCCCCACATGCAACTGGACCCTCCGGGTTCGCTGTTTCCGAGCATCCCTAAACATAGCCCTAGTCGACATCGAAGACGACTGAAAAATCAGGCCCCAGGAAATGCGTTGCGAGCCCTTTTCGCCCATCCAAAAGTGCCCCCAAAGGAAGGCTTTGGGTACAAGAGAACTCCCCAGGGGAGCCTTTACGCAGCCCCACATGCAACTGGACCCTCCGGGTTCGCTGTTCCTGAGCAAACCTAAACGTAGCCCTAGCCGTCATCGGAGACGACTGAAAAATCAGGCCCCAGGAAATGCATTGCGAGCCCTTTTCGCCCATCCAAAAGTGCCCCCAAAGGAAGGCTTTGGGTACAAGAGAACTCCCCAGGGGAGCCTTTACGCAGCCCCACATGCAACTGGACCCTCCGGGTTCGCTGTTTCCGAGCAAACCTAAACATAGCACTAGCCGGCATCGAAGACGACTGAAAAATCAGGCCCCAGGAAATGCGTTCCGAGCCCTTTTCGCCCATCCAAAAGTGCCCCGAAAGGAAGGCTTTGGGTACAAGAGAACTCCCCAGGGGAGCCTTTACGCAGCCCCACATGCAACTGGACCCTCCGGGTTCGCTGTTCCTGAGCAAACCTAAACGTAGCCCTAGCCGTCATCGGAGACGACTGAAAAATCAGGCCCCAGGAAATGCGTTGCGAGCCCTTTTCGCCCATCCAAAAGTGCCCCCAAAGGAAGGCTTTGGGTACAAGAGAACTCCCCAGGGGAGCCTTTACGCAGCCCCACATGCAACTGGACCCTCCGGGTTCGCTGTTCCTGAGCAAACCTAAACGTAGCCCTAGCCGTCAACGGAGACGAGTGAAAAATCAGGCCCCAGGAAATGCGTTGCGAGCCCTTTTTGCCCATCCAAAAGTGCCCCGAAAGGAAGGCTTTGGGTACAAGAGAACTCCCCAGGGGAGCCTTTACGCAGCCCCACATGCAACTGGACCCTCCGGGTTCGCTGTTTCCGAGCATCCCTAAACATAGCCCTAGTCGGCATCGAAGACGACTGAAAAATCAGGCCCCAGGAAATGCGTTGCGAACCCCTTTTCGCCCATCCAAAAGTGCCCCCAAAGGAAGGCTTTGGGTACAAGAGAACTCCCCAGGGGAGCCTTTACGCAGCCCCACATGCAACTGGACCCTCCGGGTTCGCTGTTTCCGAGCATCCCTAAACATAGCCCTAGCCGGCATCGAAGACGAGTGAAAAATCAGGCCCCAGGAAATGCGTTGCGAGCCCTTTTCGCCCATCCAAAAGTGCCCCCAAAGGAAGGCTTTGGGTACAAGAGAACTCCCCAGGGGAGCCTTTACGCAGCCCCACATGCAACTGGACCCTCCAGGTTCGCTGTTCCTGAGCAAACCTAAACGTAGCCCTAGCCGTCATCGGAGACGACTGAAAAATCAGGCCCCAGGAAATGCGTTGCGAGCCCCTTTGGACCATCCAAAAGTGCCCCCAAAGGAAGGCTTTGGGTACAAGAGAACTCCCCAGGGGAGCCTTTACGCAGCCCCACATGCAACTGGACCCTCCGGGTTCGCTGTTTCCGAGCATCCCTAAACATAGCCCTAGCCGGCATCGAAGACGACTGAAAAATCAGGCCCCAGGAAATGCGTTGCGAGCCCTTTTCGCCCATCCAAAAGTGCCCCCAAAGGAAGGCTTTGGGTACAAGTGAACTCCCCAGGGGAGCCTTTACGCAGCCCCACATGCAACTGGACCCTCCGGGTTCGCTGTTCCTGAGCAAACCTAAACGTAGCCCTAGCCGTCATCGGAGACGACTGAAAAATCAGGCCCCAGGAAATGCGTTGCGAGCCCCTTTGGACCATCCAAAAGTGCCCCCAAAGGAAGGCTTTGGGTACAAGTGAACTCCCCAGGGGAGCCTTTACGCAGCCCCACATGCAACTGGACCCTCCGGGTTCGCTTTTTCCGAGCATCCCTAAACATAGCCCTAGTCGGCATCGAAGACGACTGAAAAATCAGGCCTCAGGAAATGCGTTGCGAGCCCTTTTCGCCCATCCAAATGTGCCCCAAAGGAAGGCTTTGGGTACAAGAGAACTCCCCGGGGGAGCCTTTACGCAGGCCCACATGCAACTGGACCCTCAGGGTTCGCTGTTCCTGAGCAAACCTAAACGTAGCCCTAGCCGTCATCGAAGACGACTGAAAAATCAGGCCCCATAAAATGCGTTGCGAGCCCTTTTCGCCCATCCAAAAGTGTCCCCAAAGGAAGGCTTTGGGTACAAGAGAACTCCCCAGGGGAGCCTTTACGCAGCCCCACATGCAACTGGACCCTCCGGGTTCGCTGTTTCCGAGCATCCCTAAACATAGCCCTTGTCGGCATCGAAGACGACTGAAAAATCAGGCCCCAGGAAATGCGTTCCGAGCCCTTTTTGCCCATCCAAAAGTGCCCCCAAAGGAAGGCTTTGGGTACAAGTGAACTCCCCAGGGGAGCCTTTACGCAGCCCCACATGCAACTGGACCCTCCGGGTTCGCTGTTCCTGAGCAAACCTAGACGTAGCCCTAGCCGTCATCGAAGACGACTGAAAAATCAGGCCCCAGGAAATGCGTTCCGAGCCCTTTTTGCCCATCCAAAAGTGCCCCCAAAGGAAGGCTTTGGGTACAAGAGAACTCCCCAGGGGAGCCTTTACGCAGCCCCACATGCAACTGGACCCTCCGGGTTCGCTGTTCCTGAGCAAACCTAAACGTAGCCCTAGCCGTCATCGGAGACGACTGAAAAATCAGGCCCCAGGAAATGCGTTGCGAGCCCTTTTCGCCCATCCAAAAGTGCCCCCAAAGGAAGGCTTTGGGTACAAGAGAACTCCCCAGGGGAGCCTTTACGCAGCCCCACATGCAACTGGACCCTCCGGGTTCGCTGTTTCCGAGCATCCCTAAACATAGCCCTAGCCGGCATGGGAGAAGACTGAAAAATCAGGCCCCAGGAAATGCGTTGCGAGCCCATTTCGCCCATCCAAAAGTGCCCCCAAAGGAAGGCTTTGGGTACAAGAGAACTCCCCGGGGGAGCCTTTACGCAGGCCCACATGCAACTGGACCCTCCGGGTTCGCTGTTCCTGAGCAAACCTAAACGTAGCCCTAGCCGTTATAGAAGACGACTGAAAAATCAGGCCCCAGGAAATGCGTTGCGAGCCCTTTTCGCCCATCCAAAAGTGTCCCCAAAGGAAGGCTTTGGGTACAAGAGAACTCCCCAGGGGAGCCTTTACGCAGCCCCACATGCAACTGGACCCTCCGGGTTCGCTGTTTCCGAGCATCCCTAAACATAGCCCTTGTCGGCATCGAAGACGACTGAAAAATCAGGCCCCAGGAAATGCGTTCCGAGCCCTTTTTGCCCATCCAAAAGTGCCCCCAAAGGAAGGCTTTGGGTACAAGTGAACTCCCCAGGGGAGCCTTTACGCAGCCCCACATGCAACTGGACCCTCCGGGTTCGCTGTTCCTGAGCAAACCTAGACGTAGCCCTAGCCGTCATCGAAGACGACTGAAAAATCAGGCCCCAGGAAATGCGTTGCGAGCCCTTTTTGCCCATCCAAAAGTGCCCCCAAAGGAAGGCTTTGGGTACAAGAGAACTCCCCAGGGGAGCCTTTACGCAGCCCCACATGCAACTGGACCCTCCGGGTTGGCTGTTCCTGAGCAAACCTAAACGTAGCCCTAACCGTCATCGAAGACGACTGAAAAATCAGGCCCCAGGAAATGCGTTGCGAGCCCCTTTGGACCATCCAAAAGTGCCCCCAAAGGAAGGCTTTGGGTACAAGTGAACTCCCCAGGGGAGCGTTTACGCAGCCCCACATGCAACTGGACCCTCCGGGTTCGCTTTTTCCGAGCATCCCTAAACATAGACCGAGACGGCATCGAACACGACTAAAAAATCAGGCCCCAGGAAATGCGTTGCGAGCCCTTTTCGCCCATCCAAAAGTGCCCCCAAAGGAAGGCTTTGGGTACAAGAGAACTCCCCAGGGGAGCCTTTACGCAGCCCCACATGCAACTGGACCCTCCGGGTTCGCTGTTCCTGAGCAAACCTAAACGTAGCCCTAGCCGTCATCGGAGACGACTGAAAAATCAGGCCCCAGGAAATGCGTTGCGAGCCCCTTTGGACCATCCAAAAGTGCCCCCAAAGGAAGGCTTTGGGTACAAGAGAACTCCCCAGGGGAGCCTTTACGCAGCCCCACATGCAACTGGACCCTCCGGGTTCGCTGTTTCCGAGCATCCCTAAACATAGCCCTAGCCGGCATGGGAGAAGACTGAAAAATCAGGCCCCAGGAAATGCGTTGCGAGCCCATTTCGCCCATCCAAAAGTGCCCCCAAAGGAAGGCTTTGGGTACAAGAGAACTCCCCGGGGGAGCCTTTACGCAGGCCCACATGCAACTGGACCCTCCGGGTTCGCTGTTCCTGAGCAAACCTAAACGTAGCCCTAGCCGTTATAGAAGACGACTGAAAAATCAGGCCCCAGGAAATGCGTTGCGAGCCCTTTTCGCCCATCCAAAAGTGTCCCCAAAGGAAGGCTTTGGGTACAAGAGAACTCCCCAGGGGAGCCTTTACGCAGCCCCACATGCAACTGGACCCTCCGGGTTCGCTGTTTCCGAGCATCCCTAAACATAGCCCTTGTCGGCATCGAAGACGACTGAAAAATCAGGCCCCAGGAAATGCGTTCCGAGCCCTTTTTGCCCATCCAAAAGTGCCCCCAAAGGAAGGCTTTGGGTACAAGTGAACTCCCCAGGGGAGCCTTTACGGAGCCCCACATGCAACTGGACCCTCCGGGTTCGCTGTTCCTGAGCAAACCTAGACGTAGCCCTAGCCGTCATCGAAGACGACTGAAAAATCAGGCCCCAGGAAATGCGTTGCGAGCCCTTTTTGCCCATCCAAAAGTGCCCCCAAAGGAAGGCTTTGGGTACAAGAGAACTCCCCAGGGGAGCCTTTACGCAGCCCCACATGCAACTGGACCCTCCGGGTTGGCTGTTCCTGAGCAAACCTAAACGTAGCCCTAACCGTCATCGAAGACGACTGAAAAATCAGGCCCCAGGAAATGCGTTGCGAGCCCCTTTGGACCATCCAAAAGTGCCCCCAAAGGAAGGCTTTGGGTACAAGTGAACTCCCCAGGGGAGCGTTTACGCAGCCCCACATGCAACTGGACCCTCCGGGTTCGCTTTTTCCGAGCATCCCTAAACATAGACCGAGACGGCATCGAACACGACTAAAAAATCAGGCCCCAGGAAATGCGTTGCGAGCCCTTTTCGCCCATCCAAAAGTGCCCCCAAAGGAAGGCTTTGGGTACAAGAGAACTCCCCAGGGGAGCCTTTACGCAGCCCCACATGCAACTGGACCCTCCGGGTTCGCTGTTCCTGAGCAAACCTAAACGTAGCCCTAGCCGTCATCGGAGACGACTGAAAAATCAGGCCCCAGGAAATGCGTTGCGAGCCCCTTTGGACCATCCAAAAGTGCCCCCAAAGGAAGGCTTTGGGTACAAGAGAACTCCCCAGGGGAGCCTTTACGCAGCCCCACATGCAACTGGACCCTCCGGGTTCGCTGTTTCCGAGCATCCCTAAACGTAGCCCAAGTCGGCATCGAAGACGACTGAAAAATCAGGCCCCAGGAATTGCGTTGCGAGCCCTTTTTGTCCATCCAAAAGTGCCCCCAAAGGAAGGCTTTGGGTACAAGAGAACTCCCCAGGGGAGCCTTTACGCAGCCCCACATGCAACTGGACCCTCCGGGTTCGCTGTTCCTGAGCAAACCTAAACGTAGCCCTAGCCGTCAACGGAGACGAGTGAAAAATCAGGCCCCAGGAAATGCGTTGCGAGCCCCTTTGGACCATCCAAAAGTGCCCCCAAAGGAAGGCTTTGGGTACAAGTGAACTCCCCAGGGGAGCGTTTACGCAGCCCCACATGCAACTGGACCCTCCGGGTTTGCTGTTTCCGAGCATCCCTAAACGTAGCCCTAGTCGGCATCGAAGACGACTGAAAAATCAGGCCCCAGGAAATGCGTTGCGAGCCCTTTTTGCCCATCCCAAAGTGCCCCCAAAGGAAGGCTTTGGGTACAAGAGAACTCCCCAGGGGAGCCTTTACGCAGCCCCACATGCAACTGGACCCTCCGGGTTCGCTGTTTCCGAGCATCCCTAAACATAGACCGAGACGGCATCGAACACGACTGAAAAATCAGGCCCCAGGAAATGCGTTGCGAGCCCTTTTCGCCCATCCAAAAGTGCCCCCAAAGGAAGGCTTTGGGTACAAGTGAACTCCCCAGGGGAGCCTTTACGCAGCCCCACATGCAACTGGACCCTCCGGGTTCGCTGTTCCTGAGCAAACCTAAACGTAGCCCTAGCCGTCATCGGAGACGACTGAAAAATCAGGCCCCAGGAAATGCGTTGCGAGCCCCTTTGGACCATCCAAAAGTGCCCCCAAAGGAAGGCTTTGGGTACAAGTGAACTCCCCAGGGGAGCCTTTACGCAGCCCCACATGCAACTGGACCCTCCGGGTTCGCTTTTTCCGAGCATCCCTAAACATAGCCCTAGTCGGCATCGAAGACGACTGAAAAATCAGGCCTCAGGAAATGCGTTGCGAGCCCTTTTCGCCCATCCAAATGTGCCCCAAAGGAAGGCTTTGGGTACAAGAGAACTCCCCGGGGGAGCCTTTACGCAGGCCCACATGCAACTGGACCCTCAGGGTTCGCTGTTCCTGAGCAAACCTAAACGTAGCCCTAGCCGTCATCGAAGACGACTGAAAAATCAGGCCCCATAAAATGCGTTGCGAGCCCTTTTCGCCCATCCAAAAGTGTCCCCAAAGGAAGGCTTTGGGTACAAGAGAACTCCCCAGGGGAGCCTTTACGCAGCCCCACATGCAACTGGACCCTCCGGGTTCGCTGTTTCCGAGCATCCCTAAACATAGCCCTTGTCGGCATCGAAGACGACTGAAAAATCAGGCCCCAGGAAATGCGTTCCGAGCCCTTTTTGCCCATCCAAAAGTGCCCCCAAAGGAAGGCTTTGGGTACAAGTGAACTCCCCAGGGGAGCCTTTACGCAGCCCCACATGCAACTGGACCCTCCGGGTTCGCTGTTCCTGAGCAAACCTAGACGTAGCCCTAGCCGTCATCGAAGACGACTGAAAAATCAGGCCCCAGGAAATGCGTTCCGAGCCCTTTTTGCCCATCCAAAAGTGCCCCCAAAGGAAGGCTTTGGGTACAAGAGAACTCCCCAGGGGAGCCTTTACGCAGCCCCACATGCAACTGGACCCTCCGGGTTCGCTGTTCCTGAGCAAACCTAAACGTAGCCCTAGCCGTCATCGGAGACGACTGAAAAATCAGGCCCCAGGAAATGCGTTGCGAGCCCTTTTCGCCCATCCAAAAGTGCCCCCAAAGGAAGGCTTTGGGTACAAGAGAACTCCCCAGGGGAGCCTTTACGCAGCCCCACATGCAACTGGACCCTCCGGGTTCGCTGTTTCCGAGCATCCCTAAACATAGCCCTAGCCGGCATGGGAGAAGACTGAAAAATCAGGCCCCAGGAAATGCGTTGCGAGCCCATTTCGCCCATCCAAAAGTGCCCCCAAAGGAAGGCTTTGGGTACAAGAGAACTCCCCGGGGGAGCCTTTACGCAGGCCCACATGCAACTGGACCCTCCGGGTTCGCTGTTCCTGAGCAAACCTAAACGTAGCCCTAGCCGTTATAGAAGACGACTGAAAAATCAGGCCCCAGGAAATGCGTTGCGAGCCCTTTTCGCCCATCCAAAAGTGTCCCCAAAGGAAGGCTTTGGGTACAAGAGAACTCCCCAGGGGAGCCTTTACGCAGCCCCACATGCAACTGGACCCTCCGGGTTCGCTGTTTCCGAGCATCCCTAAACATAGCCCTTGTCGGCATCGAAGACGACTGAAAAATCAGGCCCCAGGAAATGCGTTCCGAGCCCTTTTTGCCCATCCAAAAGTGCCCCCAAAGGAAGGCTTTGGGTACAAGTGAACTCCCCAGGGGAGCCTTTACGCAGCCCCACATGCAACTGGACCCTCCGGGTTCGCTGTTCCTGAGCAAACCTAGACGTAGCCCTAGCCGTCATCGAAGACGACTGAAAAATCAGGCCCCAGGAAATGCGTTGCGAGCCCTTTTTGCCCATCCAAAAGTGCCCCCAAAGGAAGGCTTTGGGTACAAGAGAACTCCCCAGGGGAGCCTTTACGCAGCCCCACATGCAACTGGACCCTCCGGGTTGGCTGTTCCTGAGCAAACCTAAACGTAGCCCTAACCGTCATCGAAGACGACTGAAAAATCAGGCCCCAGGAAATGCGTTGCGAGCCCCTTTGGACCATCCAAAAGTGCCCCCAAAGGAAGGCTTTGGGTACAAGTGAACTCCCCAGGGGAGCGTTTACGCAGCCCCACATGCAACTGGACCCTCCGGGTTCGCTTTTTCCGAGCATCCCTAAACATAGACCGAGACGGCATCGAACACGACTAAAAAATCAGGCCCCAGGAAATGCGTTGCGAGCCCTTTTCGCCCATCCAAAAGTGCCCCCAAAGGAAGGCTTTGGGTACAAGAGAACTCCCCAGGGGAGCCTTTACGCAGCCCCACATGCAACTGGACCCTCCGGGTTCGCTGTTCCTGAGCAAACCTAAACGTAGCCCTAGCCGTCATCGGAGACGACTGAAAAATCAGGCCCCAGGAAATGCGTTGCGAGCCCCTTTGGACCATCCAAAAGTGCCCCCAAAGGAAGGCTTTGGGTACAAGAGAACTCCCCAGGGGAGCCTTTACGCAGCCCCACATGCAACTGGACCCTCCGGGTTCGCTGTTTCCGAGCATCCCTAAACATAGCCCTAGCCGGCATGGGAGAAGACTGAAAAATCAGGCCCCAGGAAATGCGTTGCGAGCCCATTTCGCCCATCCAAAAGTGCCCCCAAAGGAAGGCTTTGGGTACAAGAGAACTCCCCGGGGGAGCCTTTACGCAGGCCCACATGCAACTGGACCCTCCGGGTTCGCTGTTCCTGAGCAAACCTAAACGTAGCCCTAGCCGTTATAGAAGACGACTGAAAAATCAGGCCCCAGGAAATGCGTTGCGAGCCCTTTTCGCCCATCCAAAAGTGTCCCCAAAGGAAGGCTTTGGGTACAAGAGAACTCCCCAGGGGAGCCTTTACGCAGCCCCACATGCAACTGGACCCTCCGGGTTCGCTGTTTCCGAGCATCCCTAAACATAGCCCTTGTCGGCATCGAAGACGACTGAAAAATCAGGCCCCAGGAAATGCGTTCCGAGCCCTTTTTGCCCATCCAAAAGTGCCCCCAAAGGAAGGCTTTGGGTACAAGTGAACTCCCCAGGGGAGCCTTTACGGAGCCCCACATGCAACTGGACCCTCCGGGTTCGCTGTTCCTGAGCAAACCTAGACGTAGCCCTAGCCGTCATCGAAGACGACTGAAAAATCAGGCCCCAGGAAATGCGTTGCGAGCCCTTTTTGCCCATCCAAAAGTGCCCCCAAAGGAAGGCTTTGGGTACAAGAGAACTCCCCAGGGGAGCCTTTACGCAGCCCCACATGCAACTGGACCCTCCGGGTTGGCTGTTCCTGAGCAAACCTAAACGTAGCCCTAACCGTCATCGAAGACGACTGAAAAATCAGGCCCCAGGAAATGCGTTGCGAGCCCCTTTGGACCATCCAAAAGTGCCCCCAAAGGAAGGCTTTGGGTACAAGTGAACTCCCCAGGGGAGCGTTTACGCAGCCCCACATGCAACTGGACCCTCCGGGTTCGCTTTTTCCGAGCATCCCTAAACATAGACCGAGACGGCATCGAACACGACTAAAAAATCAGGCCCCAGGAAATGCGTTGCGAGCCCTTTTCGCCCATCCAAAAGTGCCCCCAAAGGAAGGCTTTGGGTACAAGAGAACTCCCCAGGGGAGCCTTTACGCAGCCCCACATGCAACTGGACCCTCCGGGTTCGCTGTTCCTGAGCAAACCTAAACGTAGCCCTAGCCGTCATCGGAGACGACTGAAAAATCAGGCCCCAGGAAATGCGTTGCGAGCCCCTTTGGACCATCCAAAAGTGCCCCCAAAGGAAGGCTTTGGGTACAAGAGAACTCCCCAGGGGAGCCTTTACGCAGCCCCACATGCAACTGGACCCTCCGGGTTCGCTGTTTCCGAGCATCCCTAAACGTAGCCCAAGTCGGCATCGAAGACGACTGAAAAATCAGGCCCCAGGAATTGCGTTGCGAGCCCTTTTTGTCCATCCAAAAGTGCCCCCAAAGGAAGGCTTTGGGTACAAGAGAACTCCCCAGGGGAGCCTTTACGCAGCCCCACATGCAACTGGACCCTCCGGGTTCGCTGTTCCTGAGCAAACCTAAACGTAGCCCTAGCCGTCAACGGAGACGAGTGAAAAATCAGGCCCCAGGAAATGCGTTGCGAGCCCCTTTGGACCATCCAAAAGTGCCCCCAAAGGAAGGCTTTGGGTACAAGTGAACTCCCCAGGGGAGCGTTTACGCAGCCCCACATGCAACTGGACCCTCCGGGTTTGCTGTTTCCGAGCATCCCTAAACGTAGCCCTAGTCGGCATCGAAGACGACTGAAAAATCAGGCCCCAGGAAATGCGTTGCGAGCCCTTTTTGCCCATCCCAAAGTGCCCCCAAAGGAAGGCTTTGGGTACAAGAGAACTCCCCAGGGGAGCCTTTACGCAGCCCCACATGCAACTGGACCCTCCGGGTTCGCTGTTTCCGAGCATCCCTAAACATAGACCGAGACGGCATCGAACACGACTGAAAAATCAGGCCCCAGGAAATGCGTTGCGAGCCCTTTTCGCCCATCCAAAAGTGCCCCCAAAGGAAGGCTTTGGGTACAAGAGAACTCCCCAGGGGAGCCTTTACGCAGCCCCACATGCAACTGGACCCTCCGGGTTCGCTGTTCCTGAGCAAACCTAGACGTAGCCCTAGCCGTCATCGAAGACGACTGAAAAATCAGGCCCCAGGAAATGCGTTCCGAGCCCTTTTTGCCCATCCAAAAGTGCCCCCAAAGGAAGGCTTTGGGTACAAGAGAACTCCCCAGGGGAGCCTTTACGCAGCCCCACATGCAACTGGACCCTCCGGGTTCGCTGTTCCTGAGCAAACCTAAACGTAGCCCTAGCCGTCATCGGAGACGACTGAAAAATCAGGCCCCAGGAAATGCGTTGCGAGCCCTTTTCGCCCATCCAAAAGTGCCCCCAAAGGAAGGCTTTGGGTACAAGAGAACTCCCCAGGGGAGCCTTTACGCAGCCCCACATGCAACTGGACCCTCCGGGTTCGCTGTTTCCGAGCATCCCTAAACATAGCCCTAGCCGGCATGGGAGAAGACTGAAAAATCAGGCCCCAGGAAATGCGTTGCGAGCCCATTTCGCCCATCCAAAAGTGCCCCCAAAGGAAGGCTTTGGGTACAAGAGAACTCCCCGGGGGAGCCTTTACGCAGGCCCACATGCAACTGGACCCTCCGGGTTCGCTGTTCCTGAGCAAACCTAAACGTAGCCCTAGCCGTTATAGAAGACGACTGAAAAATCAGGCCCCAGGAAATGCGTTGCGAGCCCTTTTCGCCCATCCAAAAGTGTCCCCAAAGGAAGGCTTTGGGTACAAGAGAACTCCCCAGGGGAGCCTTTACGCAGCCCCACATGCAACTGGACCCTCCGGGTTCGCTGTTTCCGAGCATCCCTAAACATAGCCCTTGTCGGCATCGAAGACGACTGAAAAATCAGGCCCCAGGAAATGCGTTCCGAGCCCTTTTTGCCCATCCAAAAGTGCCCCCAAAGGAAGGCTTTGGGTACAAGTGAACTCCCCAGGGGAGCCTTTACGCAGCCCCACATGCAACTGGACCCTCCGGGTTCGCTGTTCCTGAGCAAACCTAGACGTAGCCCTAGCCGTCATCGAAGACGACTGAAAAATCAGGCCCCAGGAAATGCGTTGCGAGCCCTTTTTGCCCATCCAAAAGTGCCCCCAAAGGAAGGCTTTGGGTACAAGAGAACTCCCCAGGGGAGCCTTTACGCAGCCCCACATGCAACTGGACCCTCCGGGTTGGCTGTTCCTGAGCAAACCTAAACGTAGCCCTAACCGTCATCGAAGACGACTGAAAAATCAGGCCCCAGGAAATGCGTTGCGAGCCCCTTTGGACCATCCAAAAGTGCCCCCAAAGGAAGGCTTTGGGTACAAGTGAACTCCCCAGGGGAGCGTTTACGCAGCCCCACATGCAACTGGACCCTCCGGGTTCGCTTTTTCCGAGCATCCCTAAACATAGACCGAGACGGCATCGAACACGACTAAAAAATCAGGCCCCAGGAAATGCGTTGCGAGCCCTTTTCGCCCATCCAAAAGTGCCCCCAAAGGAAGGCTTTGGGTACAAGAGAACTCCCCAGGGGAGCCTTTACGCAGCCCCACATGCAACTGGACCCTCCGGGTTCGCTGTTCCTGAGCAAACCTAAACGTAGCCCTAGCCGTCATCGGAGACGACTGAAAAATCAGGCCCCAGGAAATGCGTTGCGAGCCCCTTTGGACCATCCAAAAGTGCCCCCAAAGGAAGGCTTTGGGTACAAGAGAACTCCCCAGGGGAGCCTTTACGCAGCCCCACATGCAACTGGACCCTCCGGGTTCGCTGTTTCCGAGCATCCCTAAACATAGCCCTAGCCGGCATGGGAGAAGACTGAAAAATCAGGCCCCAGGAAATGCGTTGCGAGCCCATTTCGCCCATCCAAAAGTGCCCCCAAAGGAAGGCTTTGGGTACAAGAGAACTCCCCGGGGGAGCCTTTACGCAGGCCCACATGCAACTGGACCCTCCGGGTTCGCTGTTCCTGAGCAAACCTAAACGTAGCCCTAGCCGTTATAGAAGACGACTGAAAAATCAGGCCCCAGGAAATGCGTTGCGAGCCCTTTTCGCCCATCCAAAAGTGTCCCCAAAGGAAGGCTTTGGGTACAAGAGAACTCCCCAGGGGAGCCTTTACGCAGCCCCACATGCAACTGGACCCTCCGGGTTCGCTGTTTCCGAGCATCCCTAAACATAGCCCTTGTCGGCATCGAAGACGACTGAAAAATCAGGCCCCAGGAAATGCGTTCCGAGCCCTTTTTGCCCATCCAAAAGTGCCCCCAAAGGAAGGCTTTGGGTACAAGTGAACTCCCCAGGGGAGCCTTTACGGAGCCCCACATGCAACTGGACCCTCCGGGTTCGCTGTTCCTGAGCAAACCTAGACGTAGCCCTAGCCGTCATCGAAGACGACTGAAAAATCAGGCCCCAGGAAATGCGTTGCGAGCCCTTTTTGCCCATCCAAAAGTGCCCCCAAAGGAAGGCTTTGGGTACAAGAGAACTCCCCAGGGGAGCCTTTACGCAGCCCCACATGCAACTGGACCCTCCGGGTTGGCTGTTCCTGAGCAAACCTAAACGTAGCCCTAACCGTCATCGAAGACGACTGAAAAATCAGGCCCCAGGAAATGCGTTGCGAGCCCCTTTGGACCATCCAAAAGTGCCCCCAAAGGAAGGCTTTGGGTACAAGTGAACTCCCCAGGGGAGCGTTTACGCAGCCCCACATGCAACTGGACCCTCCGGGTTCGCTTTTTCCGAGCATCCCTAAACATAGACCGAGACGGCATCGAACACGACTAAAAAATCAGGCCCCAGGAAATGCGTTGCGAGCCCTTTTCGCCCATCCAAAAGTGCCCCCAAAGGAAGGCTTTGGGTACAAGAGAACTCCCCAGGGGAGCCTTTACGCAGCCCCACATGCAACTGGACCCTCCGGGTTCGCTGTTCCTGAGCAAACCTAAACGTAGCCCTAGCCGTCATCGGAGACGACTGAAAAATCAGGCCCCAGGAAATGCGTTGCGAGCCCCTTTGGACCATCCAAAAGTGCCCCCAAAGGAAGGCTTTGGGTACAAGAGAACTCCCCAGGGGAGCCTTTACGCAGCCCCACATGCAACTGGACCCTCCGGGTTCGCTGTTTCCGAGCATCCCTAAACGTAGCCCAAGTCGGCATCGAAGACGACTGAAAAATCAGGCCCCAGGAATTGCGTTGCGAGCCCTTTTTGTCCATCCAAAAGTGCCCCCAAAGGAAGGCTTTGGGTACAAGAGAACTCCCCAGGGGAGCCTTTACGCAGCCCCACATGCAACTGGACCCTCCGGGTTCGCTGTTCCTGAGCAAACCTAAACGTAGCCCTAGCCGTCAACGGAGACGAGTGAAAAATCAGGCCCCAGGAAATGCGTTGCGAGCCCCTTTGGACCATCCAAAAGTGCCCCCAAAGGAAGGCTTTGGGTACAAGTGAACTCCCCAGGGGAGCGTTTACGCAGCCCCACATGCAACTGGACCCTCCGGGTTTGCTGTTTCCGAGCATCCCTAAACGTAGCCCTAGTCGGCATCGAAGACGACTGAAAAATCAGGCCCCAGGAAATGCGTTGCGAGCCCTTTTTGCCCATCCCAAAGTGCCCCCAAAGGAAGGCTTTGGGTACAAGAGAACTCCCCAGGGGAGCCTTTACGCAGCCCCACATGCAACTGGACCCTCCGGGTTCGCTGTTTCCGAGCATCCCTAAACATAGACCGAGACGGCATCGAACACGACTGAAAAATCAGGCCCCAGGAAATGCGTTGCGAGCCCTTTTCGCCCATCCAAAAGTGCCCCCAAAGGAAGGCTTTGGGTACAAGAGAACTCCCCAGGGGAGCCTTTACGCAGCCCCACATGCAACTGGACCCTCCGGGTTCGCTGTTCCTGAGCAAACCTAAACGTAGCCCTAGCCGTCATCGGAGACGACTGAAAAATCAGGCCCCAGGAAATGCGTTGCGAGCCCCTTTGGACCATCCAAAAGTGCCCCCAAAGGAAGGCTTTGGGTACAAGTGAACTCCCCAGGGGAGCCTTTACGCAGCCCCACATGCAACTGGACCCTCCGGGTTCGCTGTTCCTGAGCAAACCTAGACGTAGCCCTAGCCGTCATCGAAGACGACTGAAAAATCAGGCCCCAGGAAATGCGTTGCGAGCCCTTTTCGCCCATCCAAAAGTGCCCCCAAAGGAAGGCTTTGGGTACAAGAGAACTCCCCAGGGGAGCCTTTACGCAGCCCCACATGCAACTGGACCCTCCGGGTTGGCTGTTCCTGAGCAAACCTAAACGTAGCCCTAGCCGTCATCGAAGACGACTGAAAAATCAGGCCCCAGGAAATGCGTTGCGAGCCCCTTTGGACCATCCAAAAGTGCCCCCAAAGGAAGGCTTTGGGTACAAGTGAACTCCCCAGGGGAGCGTTTACGCAGCCCCACATGCAACTGGACCCTCCGGGTTCGCTTTTTCCGAGCATCCCTAAACATAGACCGAGACGGCATCGAACACGACTGAAAAATCAGGCCCCAGGAAATGCGTTGCGAGCCCTTTTCGCCCATCCAAAAGTGCCCCCAAAGGAAGGCTTTGGGTACAAGAGAACTCCCCAGGGGAGCCTTTACGCAGCCCCACATGCAACTGGACCCTCCGGGTTCGCTGTTCCTGAGCAAACCTAAACGTAGCCCTAGCCGTCATCGGAGACGACTGAAAAATCAGGCCCCAGGAAATGCGTTGCGAGCCCCTTTGGACCATCCAAAAGTGCCCCCAAAGGAAGGCTTTGGGTACAAGAGAACTCCCCAGGGGAGCCTTTACGCAGCCCCACATGCAACTGGACCCTCCGGGTTCGCTGTTTCCGAGCATCCCTAAACGTAGCCAAAGTCGGCATCGAAGACGACTGAAAAATCAGGCCCCAGGAAATGCGTTGCGAGCCCTTTTTGTCCATCCAAAAGTGCCCCCAAAGGAAGGCTTTGGGTACAAGAGAACTCCCCAGGGGAGCCTTTACGCAGCCCCACATGCAACTGGACCCTCCGGGTTCGCTGTTCCTGAGCAAACCTAAACGTAGCCCTAGCCGTCAACGGAGACGAGTGAAAAATCAGGCCCCAGGAAATGCGTTGCGAGCCCCTTTGGACCATCCAAAAGTGCCCCCAAAGGAAGGCTTTGGGTACAAGTGAACTCCCCAGGGGAGCCTTTACGCAGCCCCACATGCAACTGGACCCTCCGGGTTTGCTGTTTCCGAGCATCCCTAAACGTAGCCCTAGTCGGCATCGAAGACGACTGAAAAATCAGGCCCCAGGAAATGCGTTGCGAGCCCTTTTTGCCCATCCAAAAGTGCCCCCAAAGGAAGGCTTTGGGTACAAGAGAACTCCCCAGGGGAGCCTTTACGCAGCCCCACATGCAACTGGACCCTCCGGGTTCGCTGTTTCCGAGCATCCCTAAACATAGACCGAGACGGCATGGGAGAAGACTGAAAAATCAGGCCCCAGGAAATGCGTTGCGAGCCCATTTCGCCCATCCAAAAGTGCCCCCAAAGGAAGGCTTTGGGTACAAGAGAACTCCCCGGGGGAGCCTTTACGCAGGCCCACATGCAACTGGACCCTCCGGGTTCGCTGTTCCTGAGCATCCCTAAACATAGACCGAGACGGCATCGGAGACGACTGAAAAATCAGGCCCCAGGAAATGCGTTGCGAGCCCTTTTCGCCCATCCAAAAGTGCCCCCAAAGGAAGGCTTTGGGTACAAGAGAACTCCCCAGGGGAGCCTTTACGCAGCCCCACATGCAACTGGACCCTCCGGGTTCGCTGTTCCTGAGCAAACCTAAACGTAGCCCTAGCCGTCATCGGAGACGACTGAAAAATCAGGCCCCAGGAAATGCGTTGCGAGCCCCTTTGGACCATCCAAAAGTGCCCCCAAAGGAAGGCTTTGGGTACAAGTGAACTCCCCAGGGGAGCCTTTACGCAGCCCCACATGCAACTGGACCCTCCGGGTTCGCTGTTCCTGAGCAAACCTAGACGTAGCCCTAGCCGTCATCGAAGACGACTGAAAAATCAGGCCCCAGGAAATGCGTTGCGAGCCCTTTTTGCCCATCCAAAAGTGCCCCCAAAGGAAGGCTTTGGGTACAAGAGAACTCCCCAGGGGAGCCTTTACGCAGCCCCACATGCAACTGGACCCTCCGGGTTCGCTGTTCCTGAGCAAACCTAAACGTAGCCCTAGCCGTCATCGAAGACGACTGAAAAATCAGGCCCCAGGAAATGCGTTGCGAGCCCCTTTGGACCATCCAAAAGTGCCCCCAAAGGAAGGCTTTGGGTACAAGTGAACTCCCCAGGGGAGCGTTTACGCAGCCCCACATGCAACTGGACCCTCCGGGTTCGCTTTTTCCGAGCATCCCTAAACATAGACCGAGACGGCATCGAACACGACTGAAAAATCAGGCCCCAGGAAATGCGTTGCGAGCCCTTTTCGCCCATCCAAAAGTGCCCCCAAAGGAAGGCTTTGGGTACAAGAGAACTCCCCAGGGGAGCCTTTACGCAGCCCCACATGCAACTGGACCCTCCGGGTTCGCTGTTCCTGAGCAAACCTAAACGTAGCCCTAGCCGTCATCGGAGACGACTGAAAAATCAGGCCCCAGGAAATGCGTTGCGAGCCCCTTTGGACCATCCAAAAGTGCCCCCAAAGGAAGGCTTTGGGTACAAGAGAACTCCCCAGGGGAGCCTTTACGCAGCCCCACATGCAACTGGACCCTCCGGGTTCGCTGTTTCCGAGCATCCCTAAACGTAGCCCAAGTCGGCATCGAAGACGACTGAAAAATCAGGCCCCAGGAAATGCGTTGCGAGCCCTTTTTGTCCATCCAAAAGTGCCCCCAAAGGAAGGCTTTGGGTACAAGAGAACTCCCCAGGGGAGCCTTTACGCAGCCCCACATGCAACTGGACCCTCCGGGTTCGCTGTTCCTGAGCAAACCTAAACGTAGCCCTAGCCGTCAACGGAGACGAGTGAAAAATCAGGCCCCAGGAAATGCGTTGCGAGCCCCTTTGGACCATCCAAAAGTGCCCCCAAAGGAAGGCTTTGGGTACAAGTGAACTCCCCAGGGGAGCCTTTACGCAGCCCCACATGCAACTGGACCCTCCGGGTTTGCTGTTTCCGAGCATCCCTAAACGTAGCCCTAGTCGGCATCGAAGACGACTGAAAAATCAGGCCCCAGGAAATGCGTTGCGAGCCCTTTTTGCCCATCCAAAAGTGCCCCCAAAGGAAGGCTTTGGGTACAAGAGAACTCCCCAGGGGAGCCTTTACGCAGCCCCACATGCAACTGGACCCTCCGGGTTGGCTGTTCCTGAGCATCCCTAAACATAGACCGAGACGGCATCGGAGACGACTGAAAAATCAGGCCCCAGGAAATGCGTTGCGAGCCCTTTTCGCCCATCCAAAAGTGCCCCCAAAGGAAGGCTTTGGGTACAAGAGAACTCCCCAGGGGAGCCTTTACGCAGCCCCACATGCAACTGGACCCTCCGGGTTCGCTGTTCCTGAGCAAACCTAAACGTAGCCCTAGCCGTCATCGGAGACGACTGAAAAATCAGGCCCCAGGAAATGCGTTGCGAGCCCCTTTGGACCATCCAAAAGTGCCCCCAAAGGAAGGCTTTGGGTACAAGTGAACTCCCCAGGGGAGCCTTTACGCAGCCCCACATGCAACTGGACCCTCCGGGTTCGCTGTTCCTGAGCAAACCTAGACGTAGCCCTAGCCGTCATCGAAGACGACTGAAAAATCAGGCCCCAGGAAATGCGTTGCGAGCCCTTTTTGCCCATCCAAAAGTGCCCCCAAAGGAAGGCTTTGGGTACAAGAGAACTCCCCAGGGGAGCCTTTACGCAGCCCCACATGCAACTGGACCCTCCGGGTTCGCTGTTCCTGAGCAAACCTAAACGTAGCCCTAGCCGTCATCGAAGACGACTGAAAAATCAGGCCCCAGGAAATGCGTTGCGAGCCCCTTTGGACCATCCAAAAGTGCCCCCAAAGGAAGGCTTTGGGTACAAGTGAACTCCCCAGGGGAGCGTTTACGCAGCCCCACATGCAACTGGACCCTCCGGGTTCGCTTTTTCCGAGCATCCCTAAACATAGACCGAGACGGCATCGAACACGACTGAAAAATCAGGCCCCAGGAAATGCGTTGCGAGCCCTTTTCGCCCATCCAAAAGTGCCCCCAAAGGAAGGCTTTGGGTACAAGAGAACTCCCCAGGGGAGCCTTTACGCAGCCCCACATGCAACTGGACCCTCCGGGTTCGCTGTTCCTGAGCAAACCTAAACGTAGCCCTAGCCGTCATCGGAGACGACTGAAAAATCAGGCCCCAGGAAATGCGTTGCGAGCCCCTTTGGACCATCCAAAAGTGCCCCCAAAGGAAGGCTTTGGGTACAAGAGAACTCCCCAGGGGAGCCTTTACGCAGCCCCACATGCAACTGGACCCTCCGGGTTCGCTGTTCCTGAGCAAACCTAAACGTAGCCCTAGCCGTCATCGAAGACGACTGAAAAATCAGGCCCCAGGAAATGCGTTGCGAGCCCCTTTGGACCATCCAAAAGTGCCCCCAAAGGAAGGCTTTGGGTACAAGTGAACTCCCCAGGGGAGCGTTTACGCAGCCCCACATGCAACTGGACCCTCCGGGTTCGCTTTTTCCGAGCATCCCTAAACATAGACCGAGACGGCATCGAACACGACTGAAAAATCAGGCCCCAGGAAATGCGTTGCGAGCCCTTTTCGCCCATCCAAAAGTGCCCCCAAAGGAAGGCTTTGGGTACAAGAGAACTCCCCAGGGGAGCCTTTACGCAGCCCCACATGCAACTGGACCCTCCGGGTTCGCTGTTCCTGAGCAAACCTAAACGTAGCCCTAGCCGTCATCGGAGACGACTGAAAAATCAGGCCCCAGGAAATGCGTTGCGAGCCCCTTTGGACCATCCAAAAGTGCCCCCAAAGGAAGGCTTTGGGTACAAGAGAACTCCCCAGGGGAGCCTTTACGCAGCCCCACATGCAACTGGACCCTCCGGGTTCGCTGTTTCCGAGCATCCCTAAACGTAGCCCAAGTCGGCATCGAAGACGACTGAAAAATCAGGCCCCAGGAAATGCGTTGCGAGCCCTTTTTGTCCATCCAAAAGTGCCCCCAAAGGAAGGCTTTGGGTACAAGAGAACTCCCCAGGGGAGCCTTTACGCAGCCCCACATGCAACTGGACCCTCCGGGTTCGCTGTTCCTGAGCAAACCTAAACGTAGCCCTAGCCGTCAACGGAGACGAGTGAAAAATCAGGCCCCAGGAAATGCGTTGCGAGCCCCTTTGGACCATCCAAAAGTGCCCCCAAAGGAAGGCTTTGGGTACAAGTGAACTCCCCAGGGGAGCCTTTACGCAGCCCCACATGCAACTGGACCCTCCGGGTTTGCTGTTTCCGAGCATCCCTAAACGTAGCCCTAGTCGGCATCGAAGACGACTGAAAAATCAGGCCCCAGGAAATGCGTTGCGAGCCCTTTTTGCCCATCCAAAAGTGCCCCCAAAGGAAGGCTTTGGGTACAAGAGAACTCCCCAGGGGAGCCTTTACGCAGCCCCACATGCAACTGGACCCTCCGGGTTGGCTGTTCCTGAGCATCCCTAAACATAGACCGAGACGGCATCGGAGACGACTGAAAAATCAGGCCCCAGGAAATGCGTTGCGAGCCCTTTTCGCCCATCCAAAAGTGCCCCCAAAGGAAGGCTTTGGGTACAAGAGAACTCCCCAGGGGAGCCTTTACGCAGCCCCACATGCAACTGGACCCTCCGGGTTCGCTGTTCCTGAGCAAACCTAAACGTAGCCCTAGCCGTCATCGGAGACGACTGAAAAATCAGGCCCCAGGAAATGCGTTGCGAGCCCCTTTGGACCATCCAAAAGTGCCCCCAAAGGAAGGCTTTGGGTACAAGTGAACTCCCCAGGGGAGCCTTTACGCAGCCCCACATGCAACTGGACCCTCCGGGTTCGCTGTTCCTGAGCAAACCTAGACGTAGCCCTAGCCGTCATCGAAGACGACTGAAAAATCAGGCCCCAGGAAATGCGTTGCGAGCCCTTTTTGCCCATCCAAAAGTGCCCCCAAAGGAAGGCTTTGGGTACAAGAGAACTCCCCAGGGGAGCCTTTACGCAGCCCCACATGCAACTGGACCCTCCGGGTTCGCTGTTCCTGAGCAAACCTAAACGTAGCCCTAGCCGTCATCGAAGACGACTGAAAAATCAGGCCCCAGGAAATGCGTTGCGAGCCCCTTTGGACCATCCAAAAGTGCCCCCAAAGGAAGGCTTTGGGTACAAGTGAACTCCCCAGGGGAGCGTTTACGCAGCCCCACATGCAACTGGACCCTCCGGGTTCGCTTTTTCCGAGCATCCCTAAACATAGACCGAGACGGCATCGAACACGACTGAAAAATCAGGCCCCAGGAAATGCGTTGCGAGCCCTTTTCGCCCATCCAAAAGTGCCCCCAAAGGAAGGCTTTGGGTACAAGAGAACTCCCCAGGGGAGCCTTTACGCAGCCCCACATGCAACTGGACCCTCCGGGTTCGCTGTTCCTGAGCAAACCTAAACGTAGCCCTAGCCGTCATCGGAGACGACTGAAAAATCAGGCCCCAGGAAATGCGTTGCGAGCCCCTTTGGACCATCCAAAAGTGCCCCCAAAGGAAGGCTTTGGGTACAAGAGAACTCCCCAGGGGAGCCTTTACGCAGCCCCACATGCAACTGGACCCTCCGGGTTCGCTGTTTCCGAGCATCCCTAAACGTAGCCCAAGTCGGCATCGAAGACGACTGAAAAATCAGGCCCCAGGAAATGCGTTGCGAGCCCTTTTTGTCCATCCAAAAGTGCCCCCAAAGGAAGGCTTTGGGTACAAGAGAACTCCCCAGGGGAGCCTTTACGCAGCCCCACATGCAACTGGACCCTCCGGGTTCGCTGTTCCTGAGCAAACCTAAACGTAGCCCTAGCCGTCAACGGAGACGAGTGAAAAATCAGGCCCCAGGAAATGCGTTGCGAGCCCCTTTGGACCATCCAAAAGTGCCCCCAAAGGAAGGCTTTGGGTACAAGTGAACTCCCCAGGGGAGCCTTTACGCAGCCCCACATGCAACTGGACCCTCCGGGTTTGCTGTTTCCGAGCATCCCTAAACGTAGCCCTAGTCGGCATCGAAGACGACTGAAAAATCAGGCCCCAGGAAATGCGTTGCGAGCCCTTTTTGCCCATCCAAAAGTGCCCCCAAAGGAAGGCTTTGGGTACAAGAGAACTCCCCAGGGGAGCCTTTACGCAGCCCCACATGCAACTGGACCCTCCGGGTTCGCTGTTTCCGAGCATCCCTAAACATAGACCGAGACGGCATCGAACACGACTGAAAAATCAGGCCCCAGGAAATGCGTTGCGAGCCCTTTTCGCCCATCCAAAAGTGCCCCCAAAGGAAGGCTTTGGGTACAAGAGAACTCCCCAGGGGAGCCTTTACGCAGCCCCACATGCAACTGGACCCTCCGCCCCACATGCAACTGGACCCTCCGGGTTCGCTGTTCCTGAGCAAACCTAAACGTAGCCCTAGCCGTCATCGGAGACGACTGAAAAATCAGGCCCCAGGAAATGCGTTGCGAGCCCCTTTGGACCATCCAAAAGTGCCCCAAAGGAAGGCTTTGGGTACAATGAGAACTCCCCAGGGGAGCCTTTACGCAGCCCCACATGCAACTGGACCCTCCGGGTTGGCTGTTCCTGAGCAAACCTAAACGTAGCCCTAGCCGTCATCGAAGACGACTGAAAATCAGGCCCCAGGAAATGCGTTGCGAGCCCCTTTGGACCATCCAAAAGTGCCCCCAAAGGAAGGCTTTGGGTACAAGTGAACTCCCCAGGGGAGCGTTTACGCAGCCCCACATGCAACTGACCCTCCGGGTCGCTTTTCCGAGCATCCCTAAACATAGACCGAGACGGCATCGAACACGACTGAAAAATCAGGCCCCAGGAAATGCGTTTCGAGCCCTTTTCGCCCATCCAAAAGTGCCCCCAAAGGAAGGCTTTGGTACAAGAGAACTCCCCAGGGAGCCTTTACGCAGCCCCACATGCAACTGGACCCTCCGGGTTGGCTGTTCCTGAGCAAACCTAAACGTAGCCCTAGCCGTCATCGGAGACGACTGAAAAATCAGGCCCCAGAAATGCGTTGCGAGCCCCTTTGGACCATCCAAAAGTGCCCCCAAAGGAAGGCTTTGGGTACAAGAG
>NW_027076261.1:115000-135000 GCF_963932015.1 Anas acuta | reverse complement strand
AGGCCCCCGGAAATGCGTTGCGAACCCCTTTGGACCATCCAAAAGTGCCCCCAAAGGAAGGCTTTGGGTACAAGAGAACTCCCCAGGGGAGCCTTTACGCAGCCCCACATGCAACTGGACCCTCCGGGTTCACTGTTTCCGAGCATCCCAAAACATAGCCCTAGTCGACATCGAAGACGACTGAAAAATCAGGCCCCAGGAAATGCGTTGCGAGCCCTTTTCGCCCATCCAAAAGTGCCCCCAAAGGAAGGCTTTGGGTACAAGAGAACTCCCCAGGGGAGCCTTTACGCAGCCCCACATGCAACTGGACCCTCCGGGTTCGCTGTTCCTGAGCAAACCTAAACGTAACCCTTAGCCGTCATCGTAGATGAGTGAAAAATCAGGCCCCAGGAAATGCGTTGCGAAACCCTTTGGACCATCCAAAAGTGCCCCCAAAGGAAGGCTTTGGGTACAAGAGAACTCCCCAGGGGAGCCTTTACGCAGCCCCACATGCAACTGGACCCTCCGGGTTCGCTGTTCCTGAGCAAACCTAAACGTAGCCCTAGCCGTCATCGGAGATGACTGAAAAATCAGGCCCCAGGAAATGCGTTGCGAGCCCTTTTCGCCCATCCAAAAGTGCCCCCAAAGGAAGGCTTTGGGTACAAGAGAACTCCCCAGGGGAGCCTTTACGCAGCCCCACATGCAACTGGACCCTCCGGGTTCGCTGTTTCCGAGCAAACCTAAACATAGCCCTAGCCGGCATCGAAGACGACTGAAAATTCAGGTCCCAGGAAATGCGTTGCGAGCCCTTTTCGCCCATCCAAAAGTGCCCCCAAAGGAAGTCTTTGGGTACAAGAGAACTCCCCAGGGGAGCCTTTACGCAGCCCCACATGCAACTGGACCCTCCGGGTTCGCTGTTCCTGAGCAAACCTAAACGTAGCCCTAGCCGTCAACGGAGACGAGTGAAAAATCAGGCCCCAGGAAATGCGTTGCGAGCCCCTTTGGACCATCCAAAAGTGCCCCCAAAGGAAGGCTTTGGGTACAAGTGAACTCCCCAGGGGAGCCTTTACGCAGCCCCACATGCAACTGGACCCTCCGGGTTCACTGTTTCCGAGCATCCCTAAACATAGCCCTAGCCGGCATCGAAGATGAGTGAAAAATCAGGCCCCAGGAAATGCGTTGCGAGCCCTTTTCGCCCATCCAAAAGTGCCCCCAAAGGAAGGCTTTGGGTACAAGAGAACTCCCCAGGGGAGCCTTTACGCAGCCCCACATGCAACTGGACCCTCCGGGTTCGCTGTTCCTGAGCAAACCTAAACGTAGCCCTAGCCGTCATCGGAGACGACTGAAAAATCAGGCCCCAGGAAATGCGTTGCGAGCCCCTTTGGACCATCCAAAAGTGCCCCCAGAGGAAGGCTTTGGGTACAAGTGAACTCCTCAGGGGAGCCTTTACGCAGCCCCACATGCAAATGGACCCTCCGGGTTCGCTGTTTCCGAGCATCCCTAAACGTAGCCCTAGCCGTCATCGAAGACGACTGAAAAATCAGGCCCCAGGAAATGCGTTGCGAGCCCTTTTCGCCCATCCAAAAGTGCCCCCAAAGGAAGGCTTTGGGTACAAGAGAACTCCCCAGGGGAGCCTTTACGCAGCCCCACATGCAACTGGACCCTCCGGGTTCGCTGTTCCTGAGCAAACCTAAACGTAGCCCTAGCCGTCATCGTAGATGAGTGAAAAATCAGGCCCCAGGAAATGCGTTGCGAACCCCTTTGGACCATCCAAAAGTGCCCCCAAAGGAAGGCTTTGGGTACAAGAGAACTCCCCAGGGGAGCCTTTACGCAGCCCCACATGCAACTGGACCCTCCGGGTTCGCTGTTTCCGAGCATCCCTAAACATAGCCCTAGTCGACATCGAAGACGACTGAAAAATCAGGCCCCAGGAAATGCGTTGCGAGCCCTTTTCGCCCATCCAAAAGTGCCCCCAAAGGAAGGCTTTGGGTACAAGAGAACTCCCCAGGGGAGCCTTTACGCAGCCCCACATGCAACTGGACCCTCCGGGTTCGCTGTTCCTGAGCAAACCTAAACGTAACCCTAGCCGTCATCGTAGATGAGTGAAAAATCAGGCCCCAGGAAATGCGTTGCGAACCCCTTTGGACCATCCAAAAGTGCCCCCAAAGGAAGGCTTTGGGTACAAGAGAACTCCCCAGGGGAGCCTTTACGCAGCCCCACATGCAACTGGACCCTCCGGGTTCGCTGTTCCTGAGCAAACCTAAACGTAGCCCTAGCCGTCATCGGAGACGACTGAAAAATCAGGCCCCAGGAAATGCGTTGCGAGCCCTTTTCGCCCATCCAAAAGTGCCCCCAAAGGAAGGCTTTGGGTACAAGAGAACTCCCCAGGGGAGCCTTTACGCAGCCCCACATGCAACTGGACCCTCGAGGTTCGCTGTTTCCGAGCATCCCTAAACATAGCCCTAGCCGGCATCGAAGACGACTGAAAAATCAGGCCCCAGGAAATGTGTTCCGAGCCCTTTTTGCCCATCCAAAAGTGCCCCGAAAGGAAGGCTTTGGGTACAAGAGAACTCCCCAGGGGAGCCTTTACGCAGCCCCACATGCAACTGGACCCTCCGGGTTCGCTGTTTCCGAGCATCCCTAAACATAGCCCTAGTCGGCATCGAAGACGACTGAAAAATCAGGCCCCAGGAAATGCGTTGCGAACCCCTTTTCGCCCATCCAAAAGTGCCCCCAAAGGAAGGCTTTGGGTACAAGAGAACTCCCCAGGGGAGCCTTTACGCAGCCCCACATGCAACTGGACCCTCCGGGTTCGCTGTTTCCGAGCATCCCTAAACATAGCCCTAGCCGGCATCGAAGACGAGTGAAAAATCAGGCCCCAGGAAATGCGTTGCGAGCCCTTTTCGCCCATCCAAAAGTGCCCCCAAAGGAAGGCTTTGGGTACAAGAGAACTCCCCAGGGGAGCCTTTACGCAGCCCCACATGCAACTGGACCCTCCGGGTTCGCTGTTCCTGAGCAAACCTAAACGTAGCCCTAGCCGTCATCGGAGACGACTGAAAAATCAGGCCCCAGGAAATGCGTTGCGAGCCCCTTTGGACCATCCAAAAGTGCCCCCAAAGGAAGGCTTTGGGTACAAGAGAACTCCCCAGGGGAGCCTTTACGCAGCCCCACATGCAACTGGACCCTCCGGGTTCGCTGTTTCCGAGCATCCCTAAACATAGCCCTAGCCGGCATCGAAGACGACTGAAAAATCAGGCCCCAGGAAATGCGTTGCGAGCCCTTTTCGCCCATCCAAAAGTGCCCCCAAAGGAAGGCTTTGGGTACAAGTGAACTCCCCAGGGGAGCCTTTACGCAGCCCCACATGCAACTGGACCCTCCGGGTTCGCTGTTCCTGAGCAAACCTAAACGTAGCCCTAGCCGTCATCGGAGACGACTGAAAAATCAGGCCCCAGGAAATGCGTTGCGAGCCCCTTTGGACCATCCAAAAGTGCCCCCAAAGGAAGTCTTTGGGTACAAGTGAACTCCCCAGGGGAGCCTTTACGCAGCCCCACATGCAACTGGACCCTCCGGGTTCGCTTTTTCCGAGCATCCCTAAACATAGCCCTAGTCGGCATCGAAGACGACTGAAAAATCAGGCCTCAGGAAATGCGTTGCGAGCCCTTTTCGCCCATCCAAATGTGCCCCAAAGGAAGGCTTTGGGTACAAGAGAACTCCCCGGGGGAGCCTTTACGCAGGCCCACATGCAACTGGACCCTCAGGGTTGGCTGTTCCTGAGCAAACCTAAACGTAGCCCTAGCCGTCATCGAAGACGACTGAAAAATCAGGCCCCATAAAATGCGTTGCGAGCCCTTTTCGCCCATCCAAAAGTGTCCCCAAAGGAAGGCTTTGGGTACAAGAGAACTCCCCAGGGGAGCCTTTACGCAGCCCCACATGCAACTGGACCCTCCGGGTTCGCTGTTTCCGAGCATCCCTAAACATAGCCCTTGTCGGCATCGAAGACGACTGAAAAATCAGGCCCCAGGAAATGCGTTCCGAGCCCTTTTTGCCCATCCAAAAGTGCCCCCAAAGGAAGGCTTTGGGTACAAGTGAACTCCCCAGGGGAGCCTTTACGCAGCCCCACATGCAACTGGACCCTCCGGGTTCGCTGTTCCTGAGCAAACCTAGACGTAGCCCTAGCCGTCATCGAAGACGACTGAAAAATCAGGCCCCAGGAAATGCGTTCCGAGCCCTTTTTGCCCATCCAAAAGTGCCCCCAAAGGAAGGCTTTGGGTACAAGAGAACTCCCCAGGGGAGCCTTTACGCAGCCCCACATGCAACTGGACCCTCCGGGTTCGCTGTTCCTGAGCAAACCTAAACGTAGCCCTAGCCGTCATCGGAGACGACTGAAAAATCAGGCCCCAGGAAATGCGTTGCGAGCCCTTTTCGCCCATCCAAAAGTGCCCCCAAAGGAAGGCTTTGGGTACAAGAGAACTCCCCAGGGGAGCCTTTACGCAGCCCCACATGCAACTGGACCCTCCGGGTTCGCTGTTTCCGAGCATCCCTAAACATAGCCCTAGCCGGCATGGGAGAAGACTGAAAAATCAGGCCCCAGGAAATGCGTTGCGAGCCCATTTCGCCCATCCAAAAGTGCCCCCAAAGGAAGGCTTTGGGTACAAGAGAACTCCCCGGGGGAGCCTTTACGCAGGCCCACATGCAACTGGACCCTCCGGGTTCGCTGTTCCTGAGCAAACCTAAACGTAGCCCTAGCCGTTATAGAAGACGACTGAAAAATCAGGCCCCAGGAAATGCGTTGCGAGCCCTTTTCGCCCATCCAAAAGTGTCCCCAAAGGAAGGCTTTGGGTACAAGAGAACTCCCCAGGGGAGCCTTTACGCAGCCCCACATGCAACTGGACCCTCCGGGTTCGCTGTTTCCGAGCATCCCTAAACATAGCCCTTGTCGGCATCGAAGACGACTGAAAAATCAGGCCCCAGGAAATGCGTTCCGAGCCCTTTTTGCCCATCCAAAAGTGCCCCCAAAGGAAGGCTTTGGGTACAAGTGAACTCCCCAGGGGAGCCTTTACGGAGCCCCACATGCAACTGGACCCTCCGGGTTCACTGTTCCTGAGCAAACCTAGACGTAGCCCTAGCCGTCATCGAAGACGACTGAAAAATCAGGCCCCAGGAAATGCGTTGCGAGCCCTTTTTGCCCATCCAAAAGTGCCCCCAAAGGAAGGCTTTGGGTACAAGAGAACTCCCCAGGGGAGCCTTTACGCAGCCCCACATGCAACTGGACCCTCCGGGTTGGCTGTTCCTGAGCAAACCTAAACGTAGCCCTAACCGTCATCGAAGACGACTGAAAAATCAGGCCCCAGGAAATGCGTTGCGAGCCCCTTTGGACCATCCAAAAGTGCCCCCAAAGGAAGGCTTTGGGTACAAGTGAACTCCCCAGGGGAGCGTTTACGCAGCCCCACATGCAACTGGACCCTCCGGGTTCGCTTTTTCCGAGCATCCCTAAACATAGACCGAGACGGCATCGAACACGACTAAAAAATCAGGCCCCAGGAAATGCGTTGCGAGCCCTTTTCGCCCATCCAAAAGTGCCCCCAAAGGAAGGCTTTGGGTACAAGAGAACTCCCCAGGGGAGCCTTTACGCAGCCCCACATGCAACTGGACCCTCCGGGTTCGCTGTTCCTGAGCAAACCTAAACGTAGCCCTAGCCGTCATCGGAGACGACTGAAAAATCAGGCCCCAGGAAATGCGTTGCGAGCCCCTTTGGACCATCCAAAAGTGCCCCCAAAGGAAGGCTTTGGGTACAAGAGAACTCCCCAGGGGAGCCTTTACGCAGCCCCACATGCAACTGGACCCTCCGGGTTCGCTGTTTCCGAGCATCCCTAAACATAGCCCTAGCCGGCATGGGAGAAGACTGAAAAATCAGGCCCCAGGAAATGCGTTGCGAGCCCATTTCGCCCATCCAAAAGTGCCCCCAAAGGAAGGCTTTGGGTACAAGAGAACTCCCCGGGGGAGCCTTTACGCAGGCCCACATGCAACTGGACCCTCCGGGTTCGCTGTTCCTGAGCAAACCTAAACGTAGCCCTAGCCGTTATAGAAGACGACTGAAAAATCAGGCCCCAGGAAATGCGTTGCGAGCCCTTTTCGCCCATCCAAAAGTGTCCCCAAAGGAAGGCTTTGGGTACAAGAGAACTCCCCAGGGGAGCCTTTACGCAGCCCCACATGCAACTGGACCCTCCGGGTTCGCTGTTTCCGAGCATCCCTAAACATAGCCCTTGTCGGCATCGAAGACGACTGAAAAATCAGGCCCCAGGAAATGCGTTCCGAGCCCTTTTTGCCCATCCAAAAGTGCCCCCAAAGGAAGGCTTTGGGTACAAGTGAACTCCCCAGGGGAGCCTTTACGGAGCCCCACATGCAACTGGACCCTCCGGGTTCGCTGTTCCTGAGCAAACCTAGACGTAGCCCTAGCCGTCATCGAAGACGACTGAAAAATCAGGCCCCAGGAAATGCGTTGCGAGCCCTTTTTGCCCATCCAAAAGTGCCCCCAAAGGAAGGCTTTGGGTACAAGAGAACTCCCCAGGGGAGCCTTTACGCAGCCCCACATGCAACTGGACCCTCCGGGTTGGCTGTTCCTGAGCAAACCTAAACGTAGCCCTAACCGTCATCGAAGACGACTGAAAAATCAGGCCCCAGGAAATGCGTTGCGAGCCCCTTTGGACCATCCAAAAGTGCCCCCAAAGGAAGGCTTTGGGTACAAGTGAACTCCCCAGGGGAGCGTTTACGCAGCCCCACATGCAACTGGACCCTCCGGGTTCGCTTTTTCCGAGCATCCCTAAACATAGACCGAGACGGCATCGAACACGACTAAAAAATCAGGCCCCAGGAAATGCGTTGCGAGCCCTTTTCGCCCATCCAAAAGTGCCCCCAAAGGAAGGCTTTGGGTACAAGAGAACTCCCCAGGGGAGCCTTTACGCAGCCCCACATGCAACTGGACCCTCCGGGTTCGCTGTTCCTGAGCAAACCTAAACGTAGCCCTAGCCGTCATCGGAGACGACTGAAAAATCAGGCCCCAGGAAATGCGTTGCGAGCCCCTTTGGACCATCCAAAAGTGCCCCCAAAGGAAGGCTTTGGGTACAAGAGAACTCCCCAGGGGAGCCTTTACGCAGCCCCACATGCAACTGGACCCTCCGGGTTCGCTGTTTCCGAGCATCCCTAAACGTAGCCCAAGTCGGCATCGAAGACGACTGAAAAATCAGGCCCCAGGAAATGCGTTGCGAGCCCTTTTTGTCCATCCAAAAGTGCCCCCAAAGGAAGGCTTTGGGTACAAGAGAACTCCCCAGGGGAGCCTTTACGCAGCCCCACATGCAACTGGACCCTCCGGGTTCGCTGTTCCTGAGCAAACCTAAACGTAGCCCTAGCCGTCAACGGAGACGAGTGAAAAATCAGGCCCCAGGAAATGCGTTGCGAGCCCCTTTGGACCATCCAAAAGTGCCCCCAAAGGAAGGCTTTGGGTACAAGTGAACTCCCCAGGGGAGCGTTTACGCAGCCCCACATGCAACTGGACCCTCCGGGTTTGCTGTTTCCGAGCATCCCTAAACGTAGCCCTAGTCGGCATCGAAGACGACTGAAAAATCAGGCCCCAGGAAATGCGTTGCGAGCCCTTTTTGCCCATCCAAAAGTGCCCCCAAAGGAAGGCTTTGGGTACAAGAGAACTCCCCAGGGGAGCCTTTACGCAGCCCCACATGCAACTGGACCCTCCGGGTTCGCTGTTTCCGAGCATCCCTAAACATAGACCGAGACGGCATCGAAGACGACTGAAAAATCAGGCCCCAGGAAATGCGTTGCGAGCCCTTTTCGCCCATCCAAAAGTGCCCCCAAAGGAAGGCTTTGGGTACAAGAGAACTCCCCAGGGGAGCCTTTACGCAGCCCCACATGCAACTGGACCCTCCGGGTTCGCTGTTCCTGAGCAAACCTAAACGTAGCCCTAGCCGTCATCGGAGACGACTGAAAAATCAGGCCCCAGGAAATGCGTTGCGAGCCCCTTTGGACCATCCAAAAGTGCCCCCAAAGGAAGGCTTTGGGTACAAGTGAACTCCCCAGGGGAGCCTTTACGCAGCCCCACATGCAACTGGACCCTCCGGGTTCGCTGTTCCTGAGCAAACCTAAGCGTAGCCCTAGCCGTCATCGAAGACGACTGAAAAATCAGGCCCCAGGAAATGCGTTGCGAGCCCTTTTCGCCCATCCAAAAGTGCCCCCAAAGGAAGGCTTTGGGTACAAGAGAACTCCCCAGGGGAGCCTTTACGCAGCCCCACATGCAACTGGACCCTCCGGGTTGGCTGTTCCTGAGCAAACCTAAACGTAGCCCTAGCCGTCATCGAAGACGACTGAAAAATCAGGCCCCAGGAAATGCGTTGCGAGCCCCTTTGGACCATCCAAAAGTGCCCCCAAAGGAAGGCTTTGGGTACAAGTGAACTCCCCAGGGGAGCGTTTACGCAGCCCCACATGCAACTGGACCCTCCGGGTTCGCTTTTTCCGAGCATCCCTAAACATAGACCGAGACGGCATCGAACACGACTGAAAAATCAGGCCCCAGGAAATGCGTTGCGAGCCCTTTTCGCCCATCCAAAAGTGCCCCCAAAGGAAGGCTTTGGGTACAAGAGAACTCCCCAGGGGAGCCTTTACGCAGCCCCACATGCAACTGGACCCTCCGGGTTCGCTGTTCCTGAGCAAACCTAAACGTAGCCCTAGCCGTCATCGGAGACGACTGAAAAATCAGGCCCCAGGAAATGCGTTGCGAGCCCCTTTGGACCATCCAAAAGTGCCCCCAAAGGAAGGCTTTGGGTACAAGAGAACTCCCCAGGGGAGCCTTTACGCAGCCCCACATGCAACTGGACCCTCCGGGTTCGCTGTTTCCGAGCATCCCTAAACGTAGCCCAAGTCGGCATCGAAGACGACTGAAAAATCAGGCCCCAGGAAATGCGTTGCGAGCCCTTTTTGTCCATCCAAAAGTGCCCCCAAAGGAAGGCTTTGGGTACAAGAGAACTCCCCAGGGGAGCCTTTACGCAGCCCCACATGCAACTGGACCCTCCGGGTTCGCTGTTCCTGAGCAAACCTAAACGTAGCCCTAGCCGTCAACGGAGACGAGTGAAAAATCAGGCCCCAGGAAATGCGTTGCGAGCCCCTTTGGACCATCCAAAAGTGCCCCCAAAGGAAGGCTTTGGGTACAAGTGAACTCCCCAGGGGAGCCTTTACGCAGCCCCACATGCAACTGGACCCTCCGGGTTTGCTGTTTCCGAGCATCCCTAAACGTAGCCCTAGTCGGCATCGAAGACGACTGAAAAATCAGGCCCCAGGAAATGCGTTGCGAGCCCTTTTTGCCCATCCAAAAGTGCCCCCAAAGGAAGGCTTTGGGTACAAGAGAACTCCCCAGGGGAGCCTTTACGCAGCCCCACATGCAACTGGACCCTCCGGGTTCGCTGTTTCCGAGCATCCCTAAACATAGACCGAGACGGCATGGGAGAAGACTGAAAAATCAGGCCCCAGGAAATGCGTTGCGAGCCCATTTCGCCCATCCAAAAGTGCCCCCAAAGGAAGGCTTTGGGTACAAGAGAACTCCCCGGGGGAGCCTTTACGCAGGCCCACATGCAACTGGACCCTCCGGGTTCGCTGTTCCTGAGCAAACCTAAACGTAGCCCTAGCCGTTATAGAAGACGACTGAAAAATCAGGCCCCAGGAAATGCGTTGCGAGCCCTTTTCGCCCATCCAAAAGTGTCCCCAAAGGAAGGCTTTGGGTACAAGAGAACTCCCCAGGGGAGCCTTTACGCAGCCCCACATGCAACTGGACCCTCCGGGTTCGCTGTTTCCGAGCATCCCTAAACATAGCCCTAGCCGGCATGGGAGAAGACTGAAAAATCAGGCCCCAGGAAATGCGTTGCGAGCCCATTTCGCCCATCCAAAAGTGCCCCCAAAGGAAGGCTTTGGGTACAAGAGAACTCCCCGGGGGAGCCTTTACGCAGGCCCACATGCAACTGGACCCTCCGGGTTCGCTGTTCCTGAGCAAACCTAAACGTAGCCCTAGCCGTTATAGAAGACGACTGAAAAATCAGGCCCCAGGAAATGCGTTGCGAGCCCTTTTCGCCCATCCAAAAGTGTCCCCAAAGGAAGGCTTTGGGTACAAGAGAACTCCCCAGGGGAGCCTTTACGCAGCCCCACATGCAACTGGACCCTCCGGGTTCGCTGTTTCCGAGCATCCCTAAACATAGCCCTTGTCGGCATCGAAGACGACTGAAAAATCAGGCCCCAGGAAATGCGTTCCGAGCCCTTTTTGCCCATCCAAAAGTGCCCCCAAAGGAAGGCTTTGGGTACAAGTGAACTCCCCAGGGGAGCCTTTACGGAGCCCCACATGCAACTGGACCCTCCGGGTTCGCTGTTCCTGAGCAAACCTAGACGTAGCCCTAGCCGTCATCGAAGACGACTGAAAAATCAGGCCCCAGGAAATGCGTTGCGAGCCCTTTTTGCCCATCCAAAAGTGCCCCCAAAGGAAGGCTTTGGGTACAAGAGAACTCCCCAGGGGAGCCTTTACGCAGCCCCACATGCAACTGGACCCTCCGGGTTGGCTGTTCCTGAGCAAACCTAAACGTAGCCCTAACCGTCATCGAAGACGACTGAAAAATCAGGCCCCAGGAAATGCGTTGCGAGCCCCTTTGGACCATCCAAAAGTGCCCCCAAAGGAAGGCTTTGGGTACAAGTGAACTCCCCAGGGGAGCGTTTACGCAGCCCCACATGCAACTGGACCCTCCGGGTTCGCTTTTTCCGAGCATCCCTAAACATAGACCGAGACGGCATCGAACACGACTAAAAAATCAGGCCCCAGGAAATGCGTTGCGAGCCCTTTTCGCCCATCCAAAAGTGCCCCCAAAGGAAGGCTTTGGGTACAAGAGAACTCCCCAGGGGAGCCTTTACGCAGCCCCACATGCAACTGGACCCTCCGGGTTCGCTGTTCCTGAGCAAACCTAAACGTAGCCCTAGCCGTCATCGGAGACGACTGAAAAATCAGGCCCCAGGAAATGCGTTGCGAGCCCCTTTGGACCATCCAAAAGTGCCCCCAAAGGAAGGCTTTGGGTACAAGAGAACTCCCCAGGGGAGCCTTTACGCAGCCCCACATGCAACTGGACCCTCCGGGTTCGCTGTTTCCGAGCATCCCTAAACGTAGCCCAAGTCGGCATCGAAGACGACTGAAAAATCAGGCCCCAGGAAATGCGTTGCGAGCCCTTTTTGTCCATCCAAAAGTGCCCCCAAAGGAAGGCTTTGGGTACAAGAGAACTCCCCAGGGGAGCCTTTACGCAGCCCCACATGCAACTGGACCCTCCGGGTTCGCTGTTCCTGAGCAAACCTAAACGTAGCCCTAGCCGTCAACGGAGACGAGTGAAAAATCAGGCCCCAGGAAATGCGTTGCGAGCCCCTTTGGACCATCCAAAAGTGCCCCCAAAGGAAGGCTTTGGGTACAAGTGAACTCCCCAGGGGAGCGTTTACGCAGCCCCACATGCAACTGGACCCTCCGGGTTTGCTGTTTCCGAGCATCCCTAAACGTAGCCCTAGTCGGCATCGAAGACGACTGAAAAATCAGGCCCCAGGAAATGCGTTGCGAGCCCTTTTTGCCCATCCAAAAGTGCCCCCAAAGGAAGGCTTTGGGTACAAGAGAACTCCCCAGGGGAGCCTTTACGCAGCCCCACATGCAACTGGACCCTCCGGGTTCGCTGTTTCCGAGCATCCCTAAACATAGACCGAGACGGCATCGAAGACGACTGAAAAATCAGGCCCCAGGAAATGCGTTGCGAGCCCTTTTCGCCCATCCAAAAGTGCCCCCAAAGGAAGGCTTTGGGTACAAGAGAACTCCCCAGGGGAGCCTTTACGCAGCCCCACATGCAACTGGACCCTCCGGGTTCGCTGTTCCTGAGCAAACCTAAACGTAGCCCTAGCCGTCATCGGAGACGACTGAAAAATCAGGCCCCAGGAAATGCGTTGCGAGCCCCTTTGGACCATCCAAAAGTGCCCCCAAAGGAAGGCTTTGGGTACAAGTGAACTCCCCAGGGGAGCCTTTACGCAGCCCCACATGCAACTGGACCCTCCGGGTTCGCTGTTCCTGAGCAAACCTAAGCGTAGCCCTAGCCGTCATCGAAGACGACTGAAAAATCAGGCCCCAGGAAATGCGTTGCGAGCCCTTTTCGCCCATCCAAAAGTGCCCCCAAAGGAAGGCTTTGGGTACAAGAGAACTCCCCAGGGGAGCCTTTACGCAGCCCCACATGCAACTGGACCCTCCGGGTTGGCTGTTCCTGAGCAAACCTAAACGTAGCCCTAGCCGTCATCGAAGACGACTGAAAAATCAGGCCCCAGGAAATGCGTTGCGAGCCCCTTTGGACCATCCAAAAGTGCCCCCAAAGGAAGGCTTTGGGTACAAGTGAACTCCCCAGGGGAGCGTTTACGCAGCCCCACATGCAACTGGACCCTCCGGGTTCGCTTTTTCCGAGCATCCCTAAACATAGACCGAGACGGCATCGAACACGACTGAAAAATCAGGCCCCAGGAAATGCGTTGCGAGCCCTTTTCGCCCATCCAAAAGTGCCCCCAAAGGAAGGCTTTGGGTACAAGAGAACTCCCCAGGGGAGCCTTTACGCAGCCCCACATGCAACTGGACCCTCCGGGTTCGCTGTTCCTGAGCAAACCTAAACGTAGCCCTAGCCGTCATCGGAGACGACTGAAAAATCAGGCCCCAGGAAATGCGTTGCGAGCCCCTTTGGACCATCCAAAAGTGCCCCCAAAGGAAGGCTTTGGGTACAAGAGAACTCCCCAGGGGAGCCTTTACGCAGCCCCACATGCAACTGGACCCTCCGGGTTCGCTGTTTCCGAGCATCCCTAAACGTAGCCCAAGTCGGCATCGAAGACGACTGAAAAATCAGGCCCCAGGAAATGCGTTGCGAGCCCTTTTTGTCCATCCAAAAGTGCCCCCAAAGGAAGGCTTTGGGTACAAGAGAACTCCCCAGGGGAGCCTTTACGCAGCCCCACATGCAACTGGACCCTCCGGGTTCGCTGTTCCTGAGCAAACCTAAACGTAGCCCTAGCCGTCAACGGAGACGAGTGAAAAATCAGGCCCCAGGAAATGCGTTGCGAGCCCCTTTGGACCATCCAAAAGTGCCCCCAAAGGAAGGCTTTGGGTACAAGTGAACTCCCCAGGGGAGCCTTTACGCAGCCCCACATGCAACTGGACCCTCCGGGTTTGCTGTTTCCGAGCATCCCTAAACGTAGCCCTAGTCGGCATCGAAGACGACTGAAAAATCAGGCCCCAGGAAATGCGTTGCGAGCCCTTTTTGCCCATCCAAAAGTGCCCCCAAAGGAAGGCTTTGGGTACAAGAGAACTCCCCAGGGGAGCCTTTACGCAGCCCCACATGCAACTGGACCCTCCGGGTTCGCTGTTTCCGAGCATCCCTAAACATAGACCGAGACGGCATGGGAGAAGACTGAAAAATCAGGCCCCAGGAAATGCGTTGCGAGCCCATTTCGCCCATCCAAAAGTGCCCCCAAAGGAAGGCTTTGGGTACAAGAGAACTCCCCGGGGGAGCCTTTACGCAGGCCCACATGCAACTGGACCCTCCGGGTTCGCTGTTCCTGAGCAAACCTAAACGTAGCCCTAGCCGTTATAGAAGACGACTGAAAAATCAGGCCCCAGGAAATGCGTTGCGAGCCCTTTTCGCCCATCCAAAAGTGTCCCCAAAGGAAGGCTTTGGGTACAAGAGAACTCCCCAGGGGAGCCTTTACGCAGCCCCACATGCAACTGGACCCTCCGGGTTCGCTGTTTCCGAGCATCCCTAAACATAGCCCTTGTCGGCATCGAAGACGACTGAAAAATCAGGCCCCAGGAAATGCGTTCCGAGCCCTTTTTGCCCATCCAAAAGTGCCCCCAAAGGAAGGCTTTGGGTACAAGTGAACTCCCCAGGGGAGCCTTTACGCAGCCCCACATGCAACTGGACCCTCCGGGTTCGCTGTTCCTGAGCAAACCTAGACGTAGCCCTAGCCGTCATCGAAGACGACTGAAAAATCAGGCCCCAGGAAATGCGTTGCGAGCCCTTTTTGCCCATCCAAAAGTGCCCCCAAAGGAAGGCTTTGGGTACAAGAGAACTCCCCAGGGGAGCCTTTACGCAGCCCCACATGCAACTGGACCCTCCGGGTTCGCTGTTCCTGAGCAAACCTAAACGTAGCCCTAACCGTCATCGAAGACGACTGAAAAATCAGGCCCCAGGAAATGCGTTGCGAGCCCCTTTGGACCATCCAAAAGTGCCCCCAAAGGAAGGCTTTGGGTACAAGTGAACTCCCCAGGGGAGCGTTTACGCAGCCCCACATGCAACTGGACCCTCCGGGTTCGCTTTTTCCGAGCATCCCTAAACATAGACCGAGACGGCATCGAACACGACTAAAAAATCAGGCCCCAGGAAATGCGTTGCGAGCCCTTTTCGCCCATCCAAAAGTGCCCCCAAAGGAAGGCTTTGGGTACAAGAGAACTCCCCAGGGGAGCCTTTACGCAGCCCCACATGCAACTGGACCCTCCGGGTTCGCTGTTCCTGAGCAAACCTAAACGTAGCCCTAGCCGTCATCGGAGACGACTGAAAAATCAGGCCCCAGGAAATGCGTTGCGAGCCCCTTTGGACCATCCAAAAGTGCCCCCAAAGGAAGGCTTTGGGTACAAGAGAACTCCCCAGGGGAGCCTTTACGCAGCCCCACATGCAACTGGACCCTCCGGGTTCGCTGTTTCCGAGCATCCCTAAACGTAGCCCAAGTCGGCATCGAAGACGACTGAAAAATCAGGCCCCAGGAAATGCGTTGCGAGCCCTTTTTGTCCATCCAAAAGTGCCCCCAAAGGAAGGCTTTGGGTACAAGAGAACTCCCCAGGGGAGCCTTTACGCAGCCCCACATGCAACTGGACCCTCCGGGTTCGCTGTTCCTGAGCAAACCTAAACGTAGCCCTAGCCGTCAACGGAGACGAGTGAAAAATCAGGCCCCAGGAAATGCGTTGCGAGCCCCTTTGGACCATCCAAAAGTGCCCCCAAAGGAAGGCTTTGGGTACAAGTGAACTCCCCAGGGGAGCGTTTACGCAGCCCCACATGCAACTGGACCCTCCGGGTTTGCTGTTTCCGAGCATCCCTAAACGTAGCCCTAGTCGGCATCGAAGACGACTGAAAAATCAGGCCCCAGGAAATGCGTTGCGAGCCCTTTTTGCCCATCCAAAAGTGCCCCCAAAGGAAGGCTTTGGGTACAAGAGAACTCCCCAGGGGAGCCTTTACGCAGCCCCACATGCAACTGGACCCTCCGGGTTCGCTGTTTCCGAGCATCCCTAAACATAGACCGAGACGGCATCGGAGACGACTGAAAAATCAGGCCCCAGGAAATGCGTTGCGAGCCCTTTTCGCCCATCCAAAAGTGCCCCCAAAGGAAGGCTTTGGGTACAAGAGAACTCCCCAGGGGAGCCTTTACGCAGCCCCACATGCAACTGGACCCTCCGGGTTCGCTGTTCCTGAGCAAACCTAAACGTAGCCCTAGCCGTCATCGGAGACGACTGAAAAATCAGGCCCCAGGAAATGCGTTGCGAGCCCCTTTGGACCATCCAAAAGTGCCCCCAAAGGAAGGCTTTGGGTACAAGTGAACTCCCCAGGGGAGCCTTTACGCAGCCCCACATGCAACTGGACCCTCCGGGTTCGCTGTTCCTGAGCAAACCTAGACGTAGCCCTAGCCGTCATCGAAGACGACTGAAAAATCAGGCCCCAGGAAATGCGTTGCGAGCCCTTTTTGCCCATCCAAAAGTGCCCCCAAAGGAAGGCTTTGGGTACAAGAGAACTCCCCAGGGGAGCCTTTACGCAGCCCCACATGCAACTGGACCCTCCGGGTTCGCTGTTCCTGAGCAAACCTAAACGTAGCCCTAGCCGTCATCGAAGACGACTGAAAAATCAGGCCCCAGGAAATGCGTTGCGAGCCCCTTTGGACCATCCAAAAGTGCCCCCAAAGGAAGGCTTTGGGTACAAGTGAACTCCCCAGGGGAGCGTTTACGCAGCCCCACATGCAACTGGACCCTCCGGGTTCGCTTTTTCCGAGCATCCCTAAACATAGACCGAGACGGCATCGAACACGACTGAAAAATCAGGCCCCAGGAAATGCGTTGCGAGCCCTTTTCGCCCATCCAAAAGTGCCCCCAAAGGAAGGCTTTGGGTACAAGAGAACTCCCCAGGGGAGCCTTTACGCAGCCCCACATGCAACTGGACCCTCCGGGTTCGCTGTTCCTGAGCAAACCTAAACGTAGCCCTAGCCGTCATCGGAGACGACTGAAAAATCAGGCCCCAGGAAATGCGTTGCGAGCCCCTTTGGACCATCCAAAAGTGCCCCCAAGGAAGGCTTTGGGTACAAGAGAACTCCCCAGGGGAGCCTTTACGCAGCCCCACATGCAACTGGACCCTCCGGGTTCGCTGTTTCCGAGCATCCCTAAACGTAGCCCAAGTCGGCATCGAAGACGACTGAAAAATCAGGCCCCAGGAAATGCGTTGCGAGCCCTTTTTGTCCATCCAAAAGTGCCCCCAAAGGAAGGCTTTGGGTACAAGAGAACTCCCCAGGGGAGCCTTTACGCAGCCCCACATGCAACTGGACCCTCCGGGTTCGCTGTTCCTGAGCAAACCTAAACGTAGCCCTAGCCGTCAACGGAGACGAGTGAAAAATCAGGCCCCAGGAAATGCGTTGCGAGCCCCTTTGGACCATCCAAAAGTGCCCCCAAAGGAAGGCTTTGGGTACAAGTGAACTCCCCAGGGGAGCCTTTACGCAGCCCCACATGCAACTGGACCCTCCGGGTTCGCTGTTCCTGAGCAAACCTAGACGTAGCCCTAGCCGTCATCGAAGACGACTGAAAAATCAGGCCCCAGGAAATGCGTTGCGAGCCCTTTTTGCCCATCCAAAAGTGCCCCCAAAGGAAGGCTTTGGGTACAAGAGAACTCCCCAGGGGAGCCTTTACGCAGCCCCACATGCAACTGGACCCTCCGGGTTCGCTGTTCCTGAGCAAACCTAAACGTAGCCCTAGCCGTCATCGAAGACGACTGAAAAATCAGGCCCCAGGAAATGCGTTGCGAGCCCCTTTGGACCATCCAAAAGTGCCCCCAAAGGAAGGCTTTGGGTACAAGTGAACTCCCCAGGGGAGCGTTTACGCAGCCCCACATGCAACTGGACCCTCCGGGTTCGCTTTTTCCGAGCATCCCTAAACATAGACCGAGACGGCATCGAACACGACTGAAAAATCAGGCCCCAGGAAATGCGTTGCGAGCCCTTTTCGCCCATCCAAAAGTGCCCCCAAAGGAAGGCTTTGGGTACAAGAGAACTCCCCAGGGGAGCCTTTACGCAGCCCCACATGCAACTGGACCCTCCGGGTTCGCTGTTCCTGAGCAAACCTAAACGTAGCCCTAGCCGTCATCGGAGACGACTGAAAAATCAGGCCCCAGGAAATGCGTTGCGAGCCCCTTTGGACCATCCAAAAGTGCCCCCAAGGAAGGCTTTGGGTACAAGAGAACTCCCCAGGGGAGCCTTTACGCAGCCCCACATGCAACTGGACCCTCCGGGTTCGCTGTTTCCGAGCATCCCTAAACGTAGCCCAAGTCGGCATCGAAGACGACTGAAAAATCAGGCCCCAGGAAATGCGTTGCGAGCCCTTTTTGTCCATCCAAAAGTGCCCCCAAAGGAAGGCTTTGGGTACAAGAGAACTCCCCAGGGGAGCCTTTACGCAGCCCCACATGCAACTGGACCCTCCGGGTTCGCTGTTCCTGAGCAAACCTAAACGTAGCCCTAGCCGTCAACGGAGACGAGTGAAAAATCAGGCCCCAGGAAATGCGTTGCGAGCCCCTTTGGACCATCCAAAAGTGCCCCCAAAGGAAGGCTTTGGGTACAAGTGAACTCCCCAGGGGAGCCTTTACGCAGCCCCACATGCAACTGGACCCTCCGGGTTTGCTGTTTCCGAGCATCCCTAAACGTAGCCCTAGTCGGCATCGAAGACGACTGAAAAATCAGGCCCCAGGAAATGCGTTGCGAGCCCTTTTTGCCCATCCAAAAGTGCCCCCAAAGGAAGGCTTTGGGTACAAGAGAACTCCCCAGGGGAGCCTTTACGCAGCCCCACATGCAACTGGACCCTCCGGGTTCGCTGTTTCCGAGCATCCCTAAACATAGACCGAGACGGCATCGAACACGACTGAAAAATCAGGCCCCAGGAAATGCGTTGCGAGCCCTTTTCGCCCATCCAAAAGTGCCCCCAAAGGAAGGCTTTGGGTACAAGAGAACTCCCCAGGGGAGCCTTTACGCAGCCCCACATGCAACTGGACCCTCCGGGTTCGCTGTTCCTGAGCAAACCTAAACGTAGCCCTAGCCGTCATCGGAGACGACTGAAAAATCAGGCCCCAGGAAATGCGTTGCGAGCCCCTTTGGACCATCCAAAAGTGCCCCCAAAGGAAGGCTTTGGGTACAAGTGAACTCCCCAGGGGAGCCTTTACGCAGCCCCACATGCAACTGGACCCTCCGGGTTCGCTGTTCCTGAGCAAACCTAAACGTAGCCCTAGCCGTCATCGTAGATGAGTGAAAAATCAGGCCCCCGGAAATGCGTTGCGAACCCCTTTGGACCATCCAAAAGTGCCCCCAAAGGAAGGCTTTGGGTACAAGAGAACTCCCCAGGGGAGCCTTTACGCAGCCCCACATGCAACTGGACCCTCCGGGTTGGCTGTTCCTGAGCAAACCTAAACGTAGCCCTAGCCGTCATCGAAGACGACTGAAAAATCAGGCCCCAGGAAATGCGTTGCGAGCCCCTTTGGACCATCCAAAAGTGCCCCCAAAGGAAGGCTTTGGGTACAAGTGAACTCCCCAGGGGAGCGTTTACGCAGCCCCACATGCAACTGGACCCTCCGGGTTCGCTTTTTCCGAGCATCCCTAAACATAGACCGAGACGGCATCGAACACGACTGAAAAATCAGGCCCCAGGAAATGCGTTTCGAGCCCTTTTCGCCCATCCAAAAGTGCCCCCAAAGGAAGGCTTTGGGTACAAGAGAACTCCCCAGGGGAGCCTTTACGCAGCCCCACATGCAACTGGACCCTCCGGGTTCGCTGTTCCTGAGCAAACCTAAACGTAGCCCTAGCCGTCATCGGAGACGACTGAAAAATCAGGCCCCAGGAAATGCGTTGCGAGCCCCTTTGGACCATCCAAAAGTGCCCCCAAAGGAAGGCTTTGGGTACAAGAGAACTCCCCAGGGGAGCCTTTACGCAGCCCCACATGCAACTGGACCCTCCGGGTTCGCTGTTTCCGAGCATCCCTAAACGTAGCCCAAGTCGGCATCGAAGACGACTGAAAAATCAGGCCCCAGGAAATGCGTTGCGAGCCCTTTTTGTCCATCCAAAAGTGCCCCCAAAGGAAGGCTTTGGGTACAAGAGAACTCCCCAGGGGAGCCTTTACGCAGCCCCACATGCAACTGGACCCTCCGGGTTCGCTGTTCCTGAGCAAACCTAAACGTAGCCCTAGCCGTCAACGGAGACGAGTGAAAAATCAGGCCCCAGGAAATGCGTTGCGAGCCCCTTTGGACCATCCAAAAGTGCCCCCAAAGGAAGGCTTTGGGTACAAGTGAACTCCCCAGGGGAGCCTTTACGCAGCCCCACATGCAACTGGACCCTCCGGGTTTGCTGTTTCCGAGCATCCCTAAACGTAGCCCTAGTCGGCATCGAAGACGACTGAAAAATCAGGCCCCAGGAAATGCGTTGCGAGCCCTTTTCGCCCATCCATAAGTGCCCCCAAAGGAAGGCTTTGGGCACAAGAGAACTCCCCAGGGGAGCCTTTACGCAGCCCCACATGCAACTGGACCCTCCGGGTTCGCTGTTCCTGAGCAAACCTAAACGTAGCCCTAGCCGTCATCGGAGACGACTGAAAAATCAGGCCCCAGGAAATGCGTTGCGAGCCCCTTTGGACCATCCAAAAGTGCCCC